>NC_061113.1:7290572-7300015 GCF_002878395.1 Capsicum annuum | reverse complement strand
GTAGTAAATTAAATTTTGCCAAGCCTTGAAAATTTGATGTCTCGAGTCCCAAAATAAACGTTGATGGAATGGATGGAGGTGATAGCTCATCAAGCCATTTGAAAAACGAGCATGCGCCATTATCCTAGGAAAAAAAAATAATTACATAACCATTAACTTAACTTTTTTAAAAAAAAAAAAAAAAACACGCACACCTCACCTTTGCAATTGCACAATTATAAAATTTGAGACCTGGATTTGAATCCGTGCATGACGTCTTCAAGATAGCCACATTCCCACAATGACAAATTAGAGTATTTTTAGAATTGGATGATTGAGATGCTTGCGACATTGTAGAATTTTTAAAAATAAAATAAAGTTGATGAAATAAAATAAGGAGGGATGTACACCTTATATATGACGTAAAAACAAAGTATTCACACTGATGGCTTACAAAAGTAGCCGTTTTTTTACTGTTGGAAAAATAATTTTTCTCTTTTGACCTGGTGGTGACACTAAATAAACTGTCGTAGGTCATGACCTATGTCAGCCATCGATTTGTATGGTTTACCATAGACTTACACCTTTATTAGTGCATCGACTGATATCCTGATTATGCATAGACTACCGTGATCTATGTACACATCTATAGACCATCACGTGGAGGTAGTTAAAAAATGAATAATTAAATTTAAAAAAATTAAATAGATAATAGTAACATGTTTTGGAGTTGGTGGAAGAAAATAATTAAATATAATATGATTTAAATGGATAATCACATGTTTTGGGGCCGGTGGAAGAAAACAATTACATTAAAAATGATTTAAATAGATGATCTTGGACTGGTGATGACACTTAATAGACCGTCGTAGATCATGAACTATGTCATCCATCGATCAGTATAGTCTATCGTAGACTTACAAGTTTATTATCGCATCGACTGATATCATAATTAGGCGTGTACTCATCGAGAACCCCGTTTAGATTACCCACATATAAGGAATCCCTCGCACTCTTATTATCCCTTAGGATCCTTTCCGCAGAAGGCACAAATATATTCTCTTTACTACCGACAAATGCATGCCGCTTCCTAAACTTTTCACCAAATTTTTTAGCAATTGAATTGAATATGTACGACATGGGGTACTCCCGTTCATCCATCAAAATCGAGTTGAGCGACTCGGTGATGTTTGTGGTCATCACGTCGTTCCTATTGCCCGAAAAGTGCGCTCTACTCCATTTTTCAAAACCAAGCACATTTTCAAGGACATGAGCTGCCTCGGGGCATTTACTCTTCAATTCCACAAAATTATCGCTAAACTCATCAAAGTAATAAGCCTTTGTCGCGGCGTAGAATAGATAAAGATATTCTCCGCAGTGTTGATTTACATGAAGATTTTCAGCGAGGTGCCTCATGCAAAGTCCGTGATGTGCACGACTGCATACACGGGAGAAGGCATTGGCGATGCTAATGTGCCTGTCGAAGATGACGCATAGATCTGGTTCATCTTCTATGATAGACTTCAGCTTCTGGAAGAAAAAGGTCCAAGAAGCATCATTCTCTTTATCGACAACACAAAAGGCAATCAGAAATATATGATTTTCGGTGTCCTGTGCAACGGCGCTCAGCAGAACGCTCCCGTACTTGCCATACAAATGTGTGCCACCGATGAAAATTACCTTTCTCATATGGGCATATCCTCGTATGCAAGCTCAGAATGCTAAGAAGTAGTAAACGAACGATCCATCCATCCGGTTTACCATGATAGAGTAAGAAGACCCGAAATTCAATAACTCCACCATGTGGAAAAAAGACGGCAAGCAAGTATATCCGTGCTCCGGTGTCCCATGAATGATGTTCTTCGCAATTACACTTCCTTTCCAACACATTCAATAGCTTGCGTTGCAACGCAACTCCTTAAATACAATTCTTTAAACCATCCCGAAAATGATTTACGCATACTGAAGCAATCAATTCGGATGACACTTTTTTGTGCCTGCGGGTGGCATTTTCAACGTCGCACGTGTGCATCCCAACATACTTGTATATGCGAAATCTGTCCGAGGTGTCATACTCTTTGGTCCGCAACAGCCAGCCACAACCACGAGATAAGCATTGTGCCTTCATCAATTTCGTGCAGCTCTTCTCCATATAATAATCAAAAGACTGCCTCGCCGCTGCTGCATCTAGTTGTATTTTCAGCTCTTTTTTATCGGTGAATGTTTGACCATAACAGAAATTGGTTCCGTCGGTGAAGGAGTGTCCTGCTTGTGATTCCGTTTCATGGTCTTCTTCATCATCTTGCGAGTCTGATGAAAAGTCCTGCATATGCATAGAATTATCTTTCATATTAATTGTATCATCGACATCGTTCTCGTAATCATTCAAATCGTCGTCGACCAAATCATCGTCGACTGTCGGGCGCCGCGGTGGGGGTGCTAATGAATTCAGCGGTCCTTCAAAGGACCTCTTAACCACATTTATCCTCAAAATTGGCCTAAAGTTATCTGCATCAGCATCTATTATGTATTTCAGCACACGTACATTGCTATTTATGATCGTAGGATTCACCTTTTCCCTCGAATGCATTACATAACTAATCACCACGTCGCTCGGTGCGCAATCTAGATCCCCACTCTGCATTACGCTTGCAACAAATTCATCGTACTAATTGTTGCGGCGAACAGAAATGAAAATTGTCACCTTGGTAAATGATCTCCATTTTCAACATTTCGAAGTCTCCACCCATTCTCCCATGAAATCACCAGAAACCAGAATAAATTCTGCAATAGACATCCTAGAATTAAGCTTTGGTCAATGCTAGATTATGCTTATGGTCTATGTCGTGTTGTATGCACGGTCGATGACTGGCGAGGACGGGTCGATGACCGCGCAGATTTTCGTACAAATACTTGAAATTGCAAATATTGCTTGTAATCAATGATTGTTGGGTTTGTGGAATAAAGAAATGAACTTGGAGTCGCCTGAGCTGCTGTAATGCACTTTCTAAAGTGGTTTTGAGTAATGTGAGTGATTTAAAGTTTTTTAACAATGGTGAAAAGTGTGTTTGAGAAGATAGGAAACAAATGGGGTAACAATGGATGCAATGGACAAGCTTATGATGTTTGTGGACTAATTTACAGCTGATCGCCGGAAAATAACGCCGGAAAAATGACCGAAATTGGAGCTTTTTGGTGGGAAAAATAACCACTTTCTATTTTTAGCTTTTGGAATTACTTTTTTTAATATTTTTGAAAACCTAGATATTATTTTTATATATATAGTGGTGGATGATGGAGTGGGTTGAAGTGTATTATTAGAAACTTGTAGGTGAATTTATTAAGTTGGAAGTATTGGGTTAAAGTGAATTATTATAAAGGTTGGGGCTGAAATTGTTAAGTTGGAAAAGTTGGTGGTAAGGTAGAATTAAGTGAGTATTTGGCAAAGGATTTAAAACTTGTGGGTATTTGATAAAATAGTTTGGATAAAGAGTCTTTTTGGCATAAAGGCCCTAGACAGTAGGCTAAAAGTCATATAATCAGAATGGGACTTCTAGTCAATGAAAAGAACCAAAGAATGCTACTTCAAGACTTTACTGCTCATGACGTTAAACAATCACTATGATCTACAGAAGGGGATAAACCACCAGGTCTAGAAGGGTAATAAATCACCAGGGCAGATGGGTATATCTTCCAGTTTTTTTAAGATACTTGGGACATTTTGAATCAGATGTGGTCCTTGAATTTTTTAAAAAGAGAAAGATGTTGAAGGGAGTTAATTCTACTTTATGTCATTGTTACGCATATTTTGGTATGAATATGTGATTTTCAGTTTTGAGTATAATTTTCAGTAATGAATATATATGTTTCAGTCATCATATGTATTTTTTAATGATGTATTTGTATTTTTCATTGTATGCATATGTATTTTTTTGTAATACATATAAGGTAAAGTGAGGTTGCATATAATATTTTTCATTGTATGAATATGTATTTTTTGTAATGCATATGTATTTTGAGTAATGCATATATTTTTTTCCAGTTATGCACATATACTTTTGAATAATACAAAGTTATTGTATTGTTTTGCATAAGTCTAAGTATTTTTATGAAGCATATGTATTTATGATTCATACATAGTTATACGAATATATCTAAGAATAATTCATATTTATTTATGATTATTGCATATGTTTTCTTTAAAAAAAAAATGGATTTCAAGTTCTGGTTAAGTAATTGATAAGTCATTATATGTATTTTTAATTATTTTATTTATTACATAAATATATGTTAGCTTATTTTTAGTTTTTATAGATCGATATACATTTTTATTAGAATCTCATATGTATTTTTTAGATTAAAAAATTGACTTGTGTGGTGTACATTTACGTATAAATAAATAATGATATATGTCTTATAAAATATATTCATGATGATAACATTTGAAATAGTTTAACTACCAAAAAGTCAACATCATCAAAAGTTTGTATCAAAATTTAGAATCATAAATAATCAGTGAAAAAAATAATTATTTTTGAACTGAATACATCTGTAAACTTATCATTTATTATATTTTCTACATGAACGCCTATTTTGACCTTTAAATCCACATGAACTACAATAATTTTTATTTTTCTTTCCGAACATATTTCTTTTTGATTTTCCACGATCCTTCTGTGCAAGTCTTCCAGGAGGTGCTTGTATTTTGGGGTCAAAATTATCTCCTTCAATATCTCCTGTCGAATCATCCATTATCTTTGTGTGGTATAGGACAAATGGGAAGATCATACGTTCTTGACATAATTTTTGATTTGTATAAATCAGAGCAATATGATCCCTTTTGAAAATTCTTGCTATCAAGTACTGCATAAGCATGCACACACGGTATCTCGTCCTATTGGAATGTATGGCAAGAATTTTTTTTTCCTTAAGGCAAACAATAAAATGTTTATCCTTGTCGTGTACTGTATAGACATACTCTGAGGCTGGTACAACCTGAAATTATTAAAATAAAATTAAAATTATAACAACAATTATTCATTTGACATTTGTAAATGTTTCAGTTTAGCAATTGTATTTTACTATCTCTGCATATGTATATTGCATGTCTCAATACGTATTTTTAGAAATATATGACCTGCATAATTTTATTTTATTTTTAAAATGCAGTCAAACACTTAAAACAGAGTGCATATGTATTTTTTAAATACATATAGCTGGCAGCATATGTAAACTGAAATACATAAAAGTAACAATCAGTGATCACATAAACAAACTGCATATGTATTTTTCAAATACATATAGTTGGCAGCATATGTAATGTTAAATACATATATAAGAAGGACTTACCGATTTCATCCATGGTATAAGCAACTACAAAAGTACCAGTATACAGTTTTCTGAGATGACTTGCATCAACGATTATTGCAGGTCTACAATGTTCGAACCCTTTGATACAATAACTTATTAGTATATAGAAAACTTCAAAACAAAATCCTACAAGAACAAATTGTTTAATTTAAAATGGAAAAAAATAAAATAAACTGTAACAATTGTCTATCAATATTCAACCTACATAAAGCGATGAATAACTCTAATTTGTAAAAAAAATTATCGATCAAACCACTTTATTCAAGGACTGATCAAACCATTGTTGTTATGATTTTTTCGGCGATTTTCACAAATATAGTTCGAAAATTCACAAACAAAATCATATTTGTTTATTGATACCTGTATTGCAGTGTTGTCTTATCAAACTTTTCTCAAAACATTAGACGATGAACATAAATTTTGGAAGCAGTCGTTTTTTTAAAATTGATATGAGTTACAGATTGATAAATATTTTTGAATTTTGTATTATGTTGCTTTAAAATAATGGTTGTGGTTAAAATAGAGTCATTAAAGGAAAAGGTATTTGTAAAAGGTTAAGAAATCTGTCAAATTAAATGTTCCTTAAATTAAAGAATCGTTTTTCCCATATTAAACTGAAACAGATTGGAGTTAAATTAGGAACAGAATCTTTAATTGTATATGTATTTAACTAGCAACAGCTTAGTCAAATACAAAATACATATTGCTATTTTTTATAATTTTGAAAGGGTTGCTATAAAACTTACAATTAAGGCTCTATAGTTGCTATTTCTGAAATTTTTCCTAATAAAATCAACAAATGGCAAAAACTTATGCTCTAGTAGAATGACTAAACACGTACCGAAATGTATGAATAGATTTTTTTTTCATAAACAATGACTATGTGCCTAAACACACACACACATATCCAAACAAAAAAAAAAAAGAGAGAGAGAGACCTTGAGACAATTTTGTAGGAGGCTAAGAAGCCTCAACATTTTTAAGAATTCTCACTTGACTTGTTCAATATCATAATTCAATTGAGATGCAAATTCCTCTAGATTCGCAATCGTTTCAGTTTTTTGATCGACACTGATAAATGTGCAGGTTTCAACTGCAGTGAACTTGAAATAAAGCTCATCTAACATCAAGCATTTTTCTTACACATGAATAACCAATATTATTAGATAAAGAAACAAATAAATTCATAAAGAATGAATCTAGATGAAGAAACAAAAAATTCATAAAGAATGAATCTTGAGGCGATATGTTTTTTCAATGGTTCATCCCGTATGTCTTTTAGGGAGAGCAAATAATAAAAAATAAAAAAAATAGGCAACATAGGGGCTAACTTATGATCATGTTTAAAAGGGTAAAATATAAGTTATGAAGAAGAAGACTTTTGGTGTAACATCTTCCCATTATTTGAATTCAATTCAATTGTTATAACCAAAAATTTATTATGCAATTACTTTAGAGAATTAATGAGATAATTTGTTGAATTTTTTAAATATCAAGTAAATAAAAAATAAGGGAATAATAAGTCAAAAAAAGGAGGTAAAAGATAAACCAAAATTACTAATATACACAACTTATGTTTTCAATATTACAAAAAATTCCAATTCCCTAAGCATCTTACAAAAATCTCAACATATACACACAATGCTATATATATGTCGGCTATGTTATGTATATTAATAGGGAGATAGAGTAAACTAATTAAAAAAGTGGGAGAGAGTGTAATTACTTCCAAAGGGGTTAGTATTTATGCTATTTATACAAAAATAAATAGAAATCGTTGATCCTAAGACATGCCACATCATCAAGATTATAATCCTCCTTTATATATATATTGATGTGTAACATCTGTGTTGCTTAAATATTAAAGATCTAGATTAGTTAATTTTCTTAACCAAAGAGTATACGAATTGCCATGATTAAAAGACGAGATATTAATGTTTAATTTTTTCAATTTTGATAAGAAAATATCCATTTTCCAAAAATTTAAGAACGAATGGAATTATTTCAATTAAATAGTATTAAACTTTATATATAAAATGAGTTCTTCCATAGTTTTACATAAATGAGTTACGATAACATCTGGAAACATTTTATTTTTAAAAAATGATTCTATCTATTTTTCGAAAAAAGTTTATCTAACAAAAAATCATTTTATATTTCTTTGATATTTTATGGCAAACTACACATCACCTGTTTTTTCAATGTGAGGTGTCTGGTTGCATATGGAAGGAAGTGTTGCAATGGCAAGGTATCAAGAGGCACAATTTCAGTTGGTCTACTGAGGTTAACTGAGCAATACAATATGGTTCGGGCATAGTCATGGTGCTGACCAGTGGCGCTATCTTTGCTACAGGGTTCATTTGAACTCATTGGACGAAAAATTATACTGTTTTTATATTATTGTTACATGGTTAAAATATTTTTTATGCATATATAGCAGATGTTGAATCCCTTTGACTAGTTCGTGTATTTACTTTTGAATCATCTCAATGAAAATCTTGGCTCCGCCACTGATGCTGAGCTTTACAGCATGGCCCTTGGCTGCTACCATATACCATGTATGGATAAATTAAAAGGAATGCAAGAATCTTTCAGAATAAGACTAAACCTGTCACAGTTTTGATGCAAATGATTGTACAAGAGATCCATGCTAGAGCATGCTTATTCCCTAAACTTTACTAGTTTCCTGCTGATTTGGCCAAGTTGGGCACTATTCATCACCCAAAAGAATCAGTGGTGGCAAAGCAAACAACCTAGAATGGAATCCCAGCTGTGATTTTCAAATCTAAAGATTATTACTGTAATGGCTAATTAATGTAGATTCACGATTGTGGGAAGATTCTCTAAACCTAGGCCCCAAATTAAGAAAATTCGATCAAAATTTAAAGAGCTTTTCCCAATTAAGGTAGATCTATTTGGTGGCTCGTTGGTGAGGGTTTACTAGCGACGGTAGCATGAGATAGAGATGGAGGGAGTTGGGGTGGAGTACGGAGGAAGTTCGGAGATTCGTCAATGAAGGTTGAAGATGATGATGTTGATGGAAATATATAAGAATGATGTATATATTTGTTAAGGGAGTTCGAAGATACATAATAATAATAATAATAATAATAATAATAATAATAATAATAATAATAATATATCTTATTGAAAAGGACTAGAAGATAGATCACACGACCCTCCATCAAATGTACAAAAGCTATGTACATATTGAATATTAGGTTACATATACATAAGAAAGATGTTTGTAGCCCCGCCCACTTACAAAAACCGGCCCGGTAAGCCCTAGGGCTTTAGGGTACCGGTTCCCGAGCCGGTTTTTTTTATTGATTTGGGCCCGTTTAACCCGGCCCGGACCAAGCCCGATTAGGGCCCGCTGGTTAACTGGCCCGGCTCGGTAAGTTTTTTTTTTTTTTTTTTTTTGAAATTGAATTTAACTATAACTTAGTTTTAATATATTATTAATTTACTATCAAGTATTATTAATTTATATATGTGTATATATATCTTCTATAAACGTATATATTTAACGTATACATGTGTATAGGTTTTGTAAATTAATATATAAAAATATATATAATTATATATTGTAGTATATATATTGTAGTATATTTTATTTAAAGTAGTAAATGTACATTGAATGGTACGTATATATCTTCTATAGATGTATATATGTTGTACAGTGTATATGTTACGAAGTTGTAGTATATATGTTTTATAAATTAGTACATAACTATATATAGTGTGTGTGTAAATATTGTAGTGCATATATATTGTAGTATATTTAATTTAAAGTTGTACATATATTGAATGGTACGTATATGCATGTATATATCTTCTAAAGTAGTATATATTTAACGTATACGTGTGTATATGTTTTTATAAATTAGTATATAACTATATATATAGTGTGAGTAGATATTATAGTGTATATATATTGTAGTGTATTTTATTTAAAGTAGTACATATATATTGAATGGTGTGTGTATATGTGTATATATCTTCTATAGACGTATATATTTAACGTATACATGTGTATATATTTTATAAATTAGGATATAACTATATATATATATATATATATATATATATAT
>NC_061113.1:7283634-7290472 GCF_002878395.1 Capsicum annuum | reverse complement strand
TATATATATATATATATATATATATATATATATATATTGTAGTATATATGTATATATATTATAGTATATGTTTTACTTAAAATAGTACATATATATTAAGTGGTGCGTATATTTGTGTATATATCTTCTATAGACATGTATATTTAATGTATACATGTGTATTTATTTTCAAAATTAGTATATAACTATGTATATTGTAGTATATATGTGTATATATCTTCTATAGACGTATGTATTTAATATATACATGTGTATATGTTTTATAAATTAGTATATAACTATATATATATTGTAGTATATACATATATTGCAGTATATGCTTTACTGAAAGTAGTACATATATATTGAATAATCCGTATATTTGTGTATATATCTTCTATAGACGTGCATATTTAATGTATACATGCGTATATGTTTTATAAATTAGTATATAACTATTTATATATATTGTAGTATATACATATATTGTCATATATGTTTTACTTAAAGTAGTACATGTATATTGAATGGTCCGTATATTTGTGTGTATATCTTCTATAAACGTGCATATTTAATGTATATATGTGTATATGTTTTATAATTTAGTATATAACTATATATATATTGTAGTATATACATATATTGCAGTATATGTTTTACTTAAAGTAGTACATATATATTGAATGGTACATATATTTGTGTATATATCTTCTATAGACGTGCATATTTAATGTATACATGTATATAACTATATTTATATTGTAGTATATGTTTTACTGAAAGTAGTACATATATATTGAGTGGTGCGTATATTTGTGTATATATTTTCTATAGACGTGTGTATTTAATGTATACATGCGTATATGATTTATAAATTAGTATATAAATATGTATATATTGTAGTATATACATATATTGTAGTATATGTGTTACTTAAATTAGTACGTACTGTCGTATATATTGAATGGTGCGTTTATATGTGTAATTGTGTACATATATATATATATATATTTTAAATTCTAATGTTGTATATACTATATATATATAGATATAGTGTATATATATTGTTTAACATATCTAAAATGTATACAGGTGGGTATATATTGTGTATATTGAATTTTTTTTTAAAATTTTTTGACCGAGTTTGACAGGATTTTTAACCGGGGTTGACCGGGTTTAGCTGGGTTTGACTGGGTTGGGTTAAGTGGGCCTGGTTAGGGTTGTTTTTGAAATTTTTACTGTTGAGCCCGACTCACTTAACACCAACCCAGATCCGGCCCGACCCACAACCCGGAATCGGCCCACTTGACACCCCTAAATTTGAAGTACAAGATGAATATGAGAACATGGTGGAAATTCAAAATGGGTGAGTTGAGAAAATTGTGAGATATATTTCCTAATTTTTTGGCTTGATTTGTGACACAATAAAGGATTGTGGGTGGGTTTTTTAAATGTATCAGAAAAAGAGACAACTATTTTGAATAAAAAAAGGATTTTTGTAATCAGTTTGATTGGATGGAATTTAAAGTAATAATAGAAACTTAAGGTGTGGTTATAAGTCATTTATCCTAAAAAAAAAAAAAAAAAACAAATCATATTTTGGGCTATTTTTAGGTAGTCAATAAATATTTGTGCCATTAAAAAGATATTTCTGAGAAAGAAAAAAAAACTATTGCAGCTTTTTTCGGATGGAATGAAAATTTAGATTCATGTATAACAAGGGAAGAATACTCATTTCTTAACCAGAAAGATAAGGCAATACATCCCAACTCACCAACAATTCTTTCAGTACGCAAAAAGTGAATAAGAAGCTCAAAAAAAAAAAAAAAGACGAGATATGTACAATTTTGTCATATGAATAAAAGAGTTCATTAACTTTAGGTAACCAATAAATAATTGTCGCGTTTGGGTGGTCTCCTTCCGAATCTCTGTTCCTATCTAATATATAGAAGACTATTGGACCAAATGTTAAAGAATATTAAGAAAAAGTTTAAAAGGCTTTTCCTGAATAAAATGAAAATTGAACTCATGTAATAGAAGAGAATTTTTTCATTCATTACTCAGTAAGATACATTGTATAATAAATTAAAATATAGTGCATCTCCCCTACTATGAAAAATCCTAGTGCGCTGATTGTGATTAAGACACTTGGGAAAAGAAGGAGATGTGATACAACTTATTTTTTTATATAAAACGTAATGGTTGTCCATTTAAGACCCTCAACTAAGTTATCTTGTCATATGAATAAAAGAGCCCACCATTTTTAGGTAGTCAATAAGCAATTGTCGTGTTTGGAGGGTCTCTTTGTGTATCTATTTATATCTAATAGAACACTATTGGATCAAATGACAAAGCCAATGTTAAGAAAAAAATAAAGAGTTTTTTCCAAATAAAATGGTAATTGAATTCATGTAATAGAAGAAAAATTTCTCATTCATTAGTCAGAAAGATAAATTGAACAATACATTAAAATATAATACATCTTCCCTACGCGTAAAAATACTTCTAATGCACATACAATGATTAAGACACTCAGAAAAAAACGTGATACAACTTATTTTTTCTTATATAAAACGTACAATCTAGTATGGTTGCCCATTTAAGGCCCTCATCTTAAGTCATCTTGTCATATGAACACTATTGTATCAAATGACAAAGCCAATGTTAAGAAAAAATTAAAGAGTTTTTTTCCAAATAAAATGGTAATTGAATTCATGTAATAGAAGAAAAATTTCTCATTCATTAGTCAGAAAGATACATTGAACAATACCTTAAAATATAATACATCTTCCCTACTTGTAAAAATACTTCTAATGCACATACAATGATTAATACACTCAGAAAAAAACGTGATACAACTTATTTTTTATGAAACGTACAATCTGGTTTGGTTGTCCATTTGACCCCCTTGCTGTAAGTAATCTTGTCATATGAATAAGGATAAATTACATAAATCTCATAATTAAGAGACTCTATTACCTAATATTCCTTAATTTATAAAAATTTACATAAAATCTCATTTTTCAACTTTACTCTTGATACATATTAAGAAAACCCAACTCCACCATTAACTCATTCAAGATTTCCTTCCCTAAAATATCTCTCTAATTATCAACAATTAAATTATCTTCCTTCCTGATTTTTTTCTCTTCCATTAATGCTTAAATCATCTCCCTTCCTTATTTTTTTGCTTTCATTAATGCATGTAACTTTTTTTTCCTCTCCTAAAATCTCTCCCATTTTTTTTTAAAAATATATTGATACATATATAAATTTATTTATTTATTCATACATGTTTATTTTTTTTTAATGGTGATTCATATGAATGACAAATATGATATCATTATATGGGTATTATGGTAATTCATACGATAGATACATTTTGTATGATTTTAACGGGTGATACATATTGTATTATGGTGATTCATATGGTAGATGCAATTATTTATTTCAATTATTGGGTGATTCATATGATATTAATAGGTGACATATATTGTATTATAGTGATTCATATGGTAGATACAATTATTTATTTCAATTATTGGGTGATTCATAAATATGATATTATGGTGATTCATATGGTAGATACAATTATTTATTTTAATTATTGGGTGATTCATATGTTATTAATGAAAGGTAATTAAAACATCTAGGTATATTCTACAAACCTGACACTTGATCATAAGATCATAAGACGAAATTAAAATTAAAACGAAATTAAATCCTATATCCCATTTTAATCTTAATAAATATTACGACGAAATTAAAACTTCCCATGTAATTGGGTGATTCATAAGCAGAATTGAAACATAATTAAAATTAAATCTAAAGAAAAGTAGAATAAAATTAAAGACGAAAAAAGATAACAAGACCAAAAAAATATATCTTTCATAATTAAAGACGAAAAAAGAGAAATATATTAAAACACCTAAATTAAATCTAAAAAAAAAAAGAGAAAAATTAGATATCCTTCCTTAAATAAAATAATACAATGAATAAAAGAGAATCTATTATTTCCTTAAATAAATATCTTATTATTTTCAAATATATCACTTTTTATGTGTATCACCATTTTAAAAAATCGAAATAAATTGTAATTAACAAAATAGTCGGGATTTTATGTAATATAATTTAAAGATTCAGAGATTTATGTAAGTTACCGTATAAATAAACGAGCCGATCATTTTTTAGGTAGCCAATAAACATTATCGCGTTTGGAGGGTCTCTTTGTGGACCTATTTCTATCTAATAGAACACTCTTGGATCAAATGACAAATACATTACTAATTAAAAAAAAAAAAAAAAGTTAAAAGACTTAATCTGAATAAAATGAAAATCGAATCAATATGATGGAAGAAAGATTTACCATTTATTAGCCAGGAAGATAGAATAATAGATTTAAATAAGTTACATCTTCCCAACTAGCCAACAATCTTTCTAGTATGTTTAGATGCTTACACTAAATAATAAGACACCCAGAAAATGAAAAGAAGCGATACAATTTATTTTTAATAAAATACACAGTCTGATTTGACTTCCCATTTTGGACCATCGCCGTAAGTAATCTTGTCATATGAATAAAAGAGCCCATCATTTTTAGGTAACCAATAAATATCTGTCACGTTTGGAGGGTCTCTCATTGGATCAAATGCCTCAAAACATGCAAGAAAACGACCAAAATATAATCTACATAAGTATCTAATATTTGTAGTAACTCCAAAATCATAGGTTACTTGTGATTCAATTGTTTGATTCCCTTCTGTTGGTACATGAATTGTACCACCTTTACAATTGAGTTGAAGAGCAGGTTGAGCCTTTTCAAACACATTTTTTATGTGAATTGTTGGTAAACTAACAACAAAATATGTTTTGTAGAAAAATAAAAGAAAAGAGAAGAAGAGAATGATGTTGAGAGACTTTGATTTTTCCATTGTTTTTTGGAATTGTTTAAGGTTGTGCCATTCATTTGCCACATTTTATAAGTCAAAGATTTTGAATGAGATGTCCATTATTTTGTTTCCAAAAAAAGAAAAAAGAAGAGATCTCGATAATTTATTTTTTAGTATGGACTTAAATAGTTCAATCCACAAATACTTTTTAAAAGTGTTTATTTTAAAAGTACTTTTTTTAAAAAAAATAATGTTGATGAGAAGTAGTTTGTGTTTGTCAATAAATTCAAAAAATACTTTTGAGCAGCAATTGACGTTTGATCAAGCTTTATAAAAGTGCTTTTAAGTATATTTTTCTCAAAAGAGTTTATTTTTAAATAAGTGCTTTTATGGAGAAGCTACCTGTTTAATTATGAAAAACAGTTTCTTCTTCTCCCTTAATGTACTTAGGGGTCGTTTGGTTTAAAAACAAGTTATATTGTGATTAGTTATATTGGGATAAGTTGTGATGGGATAAGTTATGCTGGGATTAGTTATGTTGGAATTATTTTTTATTGAGTGTTTGGTTTGTTGTATTCAAAGTAATATGCATAGTATAATTTCTAGAATAAATTGATTGATTACCAAAATACCCTCCATCTTATTTAACTTTATACATATATATAAATATATATATATATATATATATTTCTTTTTAAGCTTAAAATATTCATTCTTAAAATTTTTATTATTTTTTAGAGAAATTAAAATATATAAATAAACATAATTTATATATTTTACAACCATTTTGAACGGTAAGCTATTCAAAATTTATTTATTTATGAATATATTATACGTTAATTAAACATAATTTATGTGTGTGTGAGAATATATTACGTTATATATTATGTTATATATAATTAAATTATATATAATTAAACATAATTTAGCATAATATATTATAATTATATATATTAATATAATATATATATATATATATATATAATTAAACATAATTAACGTATAAATATTCATAATATATTCATAATATTATACGTTATATATTACGTAATTACATTATATATTACGTAATATATTATATTCATAATTAATGAATATATTATACGTTAATTAAACATAATTTATTATTTGTGAATATATATAATATAATATATAATATAATATATAATATAATATAATATATATATATATATATATATATATATATATATATTACAACCAAACGCATAATATTATGAATATATATACGTTAATTATGTTTAGTTATATATATATATATATATTATGTTAACTTATTTAATTATAATATATTATGTTAAATTATGTTAATTATGTTTAATTATATATAATTTAATTATTTATAACAATTCCAAGAGGGTATTTTTGTCCTTGTATAATTTATACCAAAGGAAAATAATTTCGGGATTGTTATCCCACCATTTGGGTGGATAACTTATACCGGGACTAATTATTAGTCCCGGGATAAGTTATCCCAAATATTTACAACCAAACGATGGATAAAAAGTTTTATTTCGGGATTATTATTTTATCCCGGGATTATTTGCAAATCAAACGGCCCCTTATTTTCTCTCAAAAACTTGGTCAAACGCCCCACTTTTTAAAAATATTTTTTTTTTAGAAAAAATAAATACCTTTTAGAGAAAAATAAGTTTGGCCAAACAAACTATTTAATTTCTCAGATGGTCACTCAAGTAACAAATTTTATTTTAGAAATTCACTATACTTTGTTTTACAACACATGCAAAAGTAAGTCAACTAATATAAGTTATTTTTATAAAGTCACTCAATTTTGTATTTTAAGAGAAAAGTCACTCAACTATTATGTACTTTACTGTATTATAAGGCCAAAATTTGTATTGTCTATTTATCTAACATATGTTAAATTCTTTTGATAAAAATTTTGCCTTGGTCATCATTTATAAGTATATTATCTTGTGCTAGAGTGGCAA
>NC_061113.1:7270180-7280634 GCF_002878395.1 Capsicum annuum | reverse complement strand
GCCTTGGTCATCATTTATAAGTATATTATCTTGTGCTAGAGTGGCAATCTTTATAGATTCTCCTGCGATGAGTTTTATTTCTCTAGTTATTCGTTTTCTTTTTAATGAGACAATTGCATACCTTTTTTTAAAAAATCTCAGATGAGGGTAAAATTACAAAAATGTATGAGCCTACAATATAGTTTAAATTCTCGTTAGTGGGAAAATGAATTAGCAAATCCATGTGCAAAGAGGGATGTAAATGATGAGGTATTCTATTTCTATCTAATAGAACACTTTTGGATCAAATGATAAATACATTATTAATTTTTTAAAAAACAAAATAAAAGACTTTTTCTGAATAAAATGAAAATCGAATCCATATAATAGAAGAAAGATTTGTCATTTATTAGCGAGAAAGATAGAACAATAATAAAATTAAAATAAGTTGCATCTTCCCAACTCGCCAGCAATCCTTTTAGTACGTTTACACTAATAATAAGACACCAAGAAAAAGAAAAGACGTGATACAACTTATTTTTACTCAAACAAACAGTACAATTTGACTTCCCATTTAGGATCATCGTTGTAAGTAATCTTGTTCTATGAATAAAAGAGCCCATCATTTTTAGGTAACCAATTAATATCTGTCACGTTTGGAGGGGCTTTCGTTGGATCAAATGCCACAAAACATGTAAGAGAATCAGCAAAATATAATTTACAGAAGTATTTAACATTTGTAGTAACTCCCAAATCATAGGTTACTTCTGATTCAATTGTTTGATTCCCTTGTGCTGGTACATGAACTGTAGCAACCTTACAATTGAGTTGAAGAGCAGGTTGAACCTTATCAAAAACATTTTTTATGTGAATTGTTGGTAAACTAACAACAAAAGATGTTTTGTAGAAAAATAAAAGAACAGAGAAAAGAAGACCAATGTTGAGAGACCTTGATTTTTCCATTGTTTTTGAATTGTTTATGGTTGTGTCATTCATTTGCCACATTTTATAAGTCGTGGTTTTGAATGAGAATGATATGTCCATTATTTTTTTTTCCCAAAAAAGAAAAGGAGTTAAAAATAAACACTTTTTAGGAAAAAAATAACATTTTCGAAAAAGAAAAAGTATTTTTAGAGAAAAATAAGTTTGGTCAAGGCTATTTAATCTCTCATGGTCACTCAAGTGTAATATCCCATATTAAAATGACATAAGTTTTTTTTTTAAAAAGAAAAAGAGAGAAAATAATGGGCGAAAGCCCATGTGCGCCTACAACTTTGTTTGGATGGTGGTTTGTTATGATTTCATAATGTATGCTATAGTATGGTATGATATTGTAAAGTACGGTACAATACAATATTTGGCTGGACTGTATCATTCACTATTGTTTAATAATAGTTTTATTGTTTGATTTGACGGTATGATACGGTATCGTAACTAGTAAGTTTACTAAAATGCCCTTAATTATTATAAATATTAAATTTATTAATAATTGTTAATAAAAAATTTTTTTGTTAATCTGTCACAAATTATGTCATGTAAATATATTAAGTTGTTAAATTCATGTAAATTTTAACAAAATTAATACAAGAGTAGATCAAAATAAATATAATCGGATTCATTTTTTTATAGTAATAAATTTGATTTCCTTTTAGTATTTTGAAATGTGACCACCAGCGACAAGTACAAAGTTTGAATGCATTTTTGTGTATGCTACGGGTGTGTTCGGTATGAAATACAAAAAAACATTAAGAAAACAAATAGTTTCTTACTTATTTTCTTGTGTTCGTTGTGCAAATAGAAAATTATTTTCTAAAAATATTTTTATATATTTAACTCAAAACAATGAGAACGAATAATCTAAGGGGATGTGGTAAGAAAAAATTATGAACTTTTTGTTAAAAAGAATATTTAGGAGTGGAGTAGTAGAGTGGAGGTTCGAGAGCAGGAGTAGGGATGGGCTAAGAAAAAAATATTGAATTTTTAAAAAGTAAATTAAAAAAAAATATTTTTTTTTGTGGGTAGGTGCATTGGGTTGGGGGGAGGGGACTGGTAGGAGGTGGCACTGAGGTACAATTTTTTTAAAACTTTTTAAAAAGTAAAAAAAGAATGATTAGAGATAAGGGCTGGTAAGTGGGATATGCAGAGGCGAACCCAGGATTTGAAGTCTGTGGGTGCACCAGTATTGTCAAAGGCGGATATAAGCCTCGAAGCAGGACTCAAAATGTGTTGAGCGCTCTCCTCGCTTAATGTGCAGCTTAGGTTCTAATTTCTAATACATACTTTTCCTTGTCAATGAGGTTTTTTGAATAGACGAACGCTAAGCAATTGATATTTCACTTTATCAAAAAAAATTAATTTGTTTGTTCATATATTTGTCATTCATAAATATATTATTAGTCTTGGACTAGACATATATTTATATTTTTTTCTTTTTATGTCTTTTTTTTTTTTTTAAATTTCACACTTTATTTGTACTTTGTGCTTAAACACAATAGACCATGAAGTTTACGTTTATTGCTTTTGATAATATTGTGATGCACCAATATTATATTAAGACGTTAGAAAAACCTTCAGTGTCGATTAAGGGATATTATCATATTTAGTTGGTCCCCAAAGATATGAACAATAATGCAAAAATAATTATATAGAATGAATATGACTTCTAAAATAATAACTTTACTTTCTTATAATATGAAGTTTACTTTTAACAATTTTTAACAATCAGTTGTGGTAGGTCAATGGTGAAGGGGAGTTCACCTTAGGCACTCGTTATGAGTTCAAATCCTTGTTTCATCAATTTTTCTTATAAATTTGGTAATAAGCAATCTGAAGAATTGAAAATAAAAATAAAAATGTTGTGCAATTCGCAGGAATCGACCCCTGGTTGCATGGGCAGAAGCGCTGGCTTCAACCAGTGCACCAAAGTGCACTTCCTATTATTTATGGGTGCACTATTATCTATATTCTAATTTCTCAAGGTATATACACATATATACACATAATTTTTTTCGACGTTAACGGGTGCACGTGCACCTCCGTCGATACACGTGGGTCTGCCTATGGGGGTATGGGGTATGGGTGGGTCAGGGTGGCGTATTGAATTTTTTTTAAAAAGATAATTTTTTCAAAAAAGATTGGGGTAGGGGATTTGGTAAGGGGTGGATTTGGGGTCAAGGTGATAAGAAAAAAGTTTAAATTTTTTCTAAAAAGAAATTTAAATAATATTTTTTTGGACGGGGTGGGGTGGGTGGTGGGGGGAGAGAGTGACTCATTGGGTGGGGGCTGGGGGAAGGGGGAAGAGGTGGAGTTAAATAGTATAAGGTAAAGGATAAAATAGAATTATATAATATTAAATAAGGGCATAATTGAAAAGAAAAAAAGCAAATCATGGGATACCACCAAATCGGTGATTACATAAAATGAGGTTTTCATGGTTACCAAATCATGAAATTAAATCATATCATATCATACCATACATTTTAACAAACAATCAAAACAGACATGGTTCCATTAATAACTATACAATACCATACCATGGAAAACCACCATCCAAATAGTGTGTAAATAAAACAAAAAAAAGGTCAGGGCCATTTTGCCCAACAAGAAAATAATTAGTGGAATTTTAGAAGGGCTTATGCCCATTGTGAGGGGTCCAATGTTATTGGCTATTCTTGATGCAGAATGCCACATCGATTACATGATTCATTCTTGAAATCCTCCCAAATATGTATTATTTGATATGATACAATGCTTATTGAGTTTATTATTGGCCGGTTCATCTTATTTACCCGAAACAAATGATACTATTATTGTTACTGTTTTCTGAAAGAGCATTTATTGCATGATGTTTATGACTTGTCCCCATTAAAATGGTTATGGTTAAGTGTTATTACTTACTAAGATAGTGTCTCACTCCTCGCTATTATTTTTACAGAGAATGCAGATGACAATGAGGATCTTGTTAGCTAAAGGATTCGAGTGGCATATTCCTGGTGAGTCCCACAATTATTCGCTTGGGTTGCAGTTTATTTATTTGCTGTGTTCTTTTTCTTAAAAACTCATAGAGTTGCTCCATAGTCATGTCTTTAGAGTTTTGAGTATTCTTTCATTATTTTGGACTCATGGAATATTGGACTTCCTCTCATGTTTTGGAGATGGATTTCATATTATTATTTGGTGGTGGTGGTGAATTGTTGATCATTTGGTGTATTGTGTTGGGGTTGATGTGTTTATGTGATGTTGGGTTATTGTGCAGTGGATTTGAGACAGAAAATTTTCTTGTTAGGCCCTGTAATATCCCGTATTTTTCTAACTTATTTTTAACTCCTAGTACATGAGTTATTCATATAAATTTCTAAAATACTCAGTATTTTTTAGTTTAGAGTCTGCCATCGCGTAGAAAATTCAATTAGCTCTTCAACGATATAAAATTCACTCAAATTCGAAACTCGGGCGAATAGTTATGGCCAATTTAGTATGACAGTGTGCCAATTTGACACCCAACGCGTCGGGAGCATGACCAAATGACAATTGTCAAATCCAGTGCTCCATCGCGATACTGGCGCGTCGCTCCAAGGCTCATTTTCATAATTGTTCAATTCCAGTATTGCAACGCAATACCACCGCATCGCGGTGAACTTTCAGTTCTCATCCAAAGTCGCAACGTGATTCCACTGCTTTGCGCCACCAACCACACTCATAATTATCATTTTCCAGTAGCCCGACGCGATTATGACGCGTCGCACCAAGGGCCACGTTCAGAAAAATTTGACGAAAATTTTAAAAGCGTTCAAGGTTAAAACAGTTTTTTCCCATAATTCTTATATGCCCAGATATGGGATTTAATCCCCAAAAATATTTTAAGTCATTCATTACTCAACTTTTTCCCAAATCAAAAGGCATTCCTTCTCAAGAAAACAAACCCTAGCTTCAAGAAATCAAGGACAAGCCTAAGAATTTCTTCAAGAGTCTTCAAGAATTAACAATCCAAGGTATGTTAGGTGTTCATCTATGGGTTCCTTCCACCCATAGAGTCTACGAATCCATTTTAAAACTACAAGATTGTTGAATTATGAACTATCATGTTTGAATTGAATTGAATTCATGTTCATGTTATTGTTGGGTCTTAGTCCATGATTAAATTACAAGCTTTCATGAAATAAATCATTAGATGTGTTGAATTCCATGATCTTCTTGATGAACCCTTCAATTTGTAAGTTGATTGATGTAGTCATGGTAACTACATGTGTTGATTATTGTATAACCTAATCATGCTCTCCATATGTTTAATTAAATGCCTATGTGAATGAAATAGTGTCATTATAACATGATAGCAAGTATTCCCCATTCATGTATAAATAAATGCATTACAAGTGTTTACTAAAATCTCTCAATGAGTGGATTGTGGTCAGGTAGCCATTATTATGTATTCAAGATTATGTTATGCTTTATTTTTATGCTATCGAGTCCTGGGGGTATTTAATACTCGATAATTTAGTTGTTTATCAAGAACCAATGTCGGTTAAACAATCATATCATTCATGTTATGATCAGTAGAATTCAGTCAGTTACATAACTTAGTCAGTTACAGAACTCAGGAAAACTCAATAAACTCAGTCTTAGTCCAGTCCAGTTCAGTATACTCAGTTCAGTGTCTATTCAGTTGGGAGTAGAATTCAACACCGAAAGAATCCAAGGATGGGAGCTCACCTGCTAGTAGAGGGTATGATCCTTAGAAGCAGTCCTTGCGTTCCAGAACTACTTAGCCAGCGTAGGTTGAGACATCAAACCTTTCAGTTAAGGGTTGATGAGGTATTTTAACCTGCCAGATGAGATTCCACCATTCTTATTAGAGTACCTGCCAGATGAGGGTAACTCTCAGCTTGTCTTTACCCATGGTACGATACTGACACCCTTCCAATTGGGGTTACAGACCCCAACTCAGTTATCTTATCTTATTTGGGGCATGTTGGTTAGATGATTATCTTCCAAAGTCTCAATTTCAATCTTCAGAATAAAATTAAGTTTAGTTCTACAGAATCAGAATTGTCAGATACAATTAATCAGTATCAGTAACTCAGTTATCAGTAATCTAAAATTATCAGTTATTCAGTATCAGAACTCAATATTTAGCTTCAAAAAAGCTCAGTTACAGTATACATTTACGTATATGCACAATATTGCATACTCAGTATTTATAGTAGTATCAGATACTTAGTATTTATAGTAGTATCAGTTATCCATGTACTCTCATGTTCAGTTACTCTATATCATTCAGTCAGTTATTGTTCATGCATATGAGCCCTTGCATTCAGCCTTACCTCATCTAGCATACTAGTATATTCCACGTACTGACACATACTCTTTCTTTGCGCTATGATGTCTCATATTATAGTTTCGGACGCTCAGGTTCCCGATCGCACATAGACAGATTCAGTCAGCAGTATCAGTTTTAGTAGTGAGTCCTCATCATTTCGAGGATATTTTTTTATTTCATTATTACAGTAGACTCAATATTTCAATAGATAGAGTTAGTTGGGGGATTGTCCCATCAACTTCACTTTCAGACAGTTCAGATTAGAGGATTTTCAGACTAGTTTTTAGACAGTATTCAGTTTTACATATTTCTATCACAGTTTGATATTCTTCAGCAGTATTTCAGTTGTTTTGAACCTTATGCCATTTTAGCCTATTTTTCTCATTTATTACAGTATATTTACTTAGTGCTCACAGCAGATATCAGTCATGGGTTAGCTTGTGGTCCTTCGGAGTCGTAAGCGTCGAGTAGCGTTCGGAGTACAAACTTGGGGCGTTACAGGCTCAAAAACAGGGAAAACTCTACCTTTTTTTCTGTAGAATTCTGATGAGGCTTGCTTTGGAGTCCTAACCTCCTTAGCATCGGTCATGATCCTATTCTGAGTCGTGACATCAAGTAACAAATTTTATTTTAGAAAGTCATGACTATACTTTGTTTTACAACACAGAAGTAATTCAACTAAAAAGTCCCTCAGCTTTAATTTGTAAGAGAAAAGTCACTCAACCATTATGTATTATGCGATAAATATAAGGTCAAAATTTGTATGTGTTTATCTAACATGTTAAATCCTTTTGATGAAACATTTGCCTTCATCACCGTGTATAAGTATTATCTTGTGCTAGAGTGGCAATCTTTATAGATTCTCCTGCGATGAGTTTTATTTCTCGAGCTATCCTTTTTCTTTTAATCTCAAACTAAAAGTAGCGAAAAATTTAAAATTTTCATACGAAAAGGAGATTTTATAGTATGAGCTCTAAACTCTCGTTATCAAGGAAAGTGAGTTACCAAATACATATGCAAGGAGGGATGTAAATGACAAGGTATTATAACATTCATCTATAAAAAGAAAAGAGATATCACTAAGTCTAACATTCTTCAAATTAAGGATAGCAACAACAATAATACATTATCCCCAATTAATTTCACATCTAAGGAGGATAAGTTGTGCACCGACCTTGCCTCGACTTTTGGTTGATTTTCCATTTAGGTCCCTCACCATAAGTATTATTGTAATATGAATAAAGAACACTTTATTTTTAGGTAGCCAAATAATATTTGTCGCTTTTGGTGGATCTCTATGTGGATCAAATGACAAAGACATTAATGAGAAAAAATATTTTTTTCAAATGAAATGAAAATAAAATCCATGTAAAAGAACGAAGATTATTTATTCCTTATCTGGAAATATAGGACAATATATCACAATAAACTTTATCTTCCAACTCTTCCCAATCCTTCTGGTGCACTAATAGTGAACAAGAAGACATTCAGAAAAAGAAAAGACACGATATAACTTATTTGTAATAGAACATACAGTCTGGTTCGATTTCCCATTTATAAGGACCATCAGTGTAAGTAATCTGGTCATATGAATAAACGAGCCCATCATTTTTAGCTAGCCAATAAATATCCTTCACGTCTGGAGGGTCTCTCATTGGATCAAATCCCTCAAAACATGCAAGAGAATTATCAAAATATAATCTACATAAATATCTAATATTGTAGTAACTGCCAAATTATATGTTACTTCTGATTCAATTGTAAGATTCCCTTGTGTTGGTACTTAAATTGTACCACCTTTACAATTGAGTTCAAGAGTAGGTTGAACATTTTCAAACACATTTTTTATGTGAATTATTGGTAAACTAACAACATAGGATGTTTTGTAGGAAAATAAGAGAAAGAAGAAAAGGAGAAGAATATTGGGAGACTTTGATCTTTCCATTTTTTTTTTTTTTTGGGGGGGGGGGGGGGGGGGGGGGTTTGGTTTAGGTTTGTGTTATTCATTTGCTACATTTTATAAGTAGAGATTTTAAGTGAGAATGAGATGTCCAATATTCTTTTTCCAATAAAAGAAAGAGATCTCAATAATTTTTTTCCTTTTTTAATAGGGACCTAAATAGTACAATCCTCAAAGATTTCATGAGATCTTATAGTATCTTATTCTTTTAAGACCTTGCTACATTAGAGAAATTATTGAAGATTTCAATACTTATTTCCTTAGTTATATTGAGATTTTTAAGTTAATTTTCAGACGGGTCGCTCAAATAACAATTTTTATCTCAAAAAATCGCTTAATTTTATTTTGTAACACAGAAGTCACCGAACTAATAAGAAATACCTCAGAAAGTCACTAACTCTGTTATGTAAGAGAGAAGTCATTCAATTATTGTGTGTTACATTGTAAATATAAGATCAAAATTTTGTATATGTATATTTAATAGATATTGGAATTCTCTTGATGAAAATCTTATCTCCACCACCATTTATAAGTTTATCCTTATGCTAGAGCGGCAATCATTATAGATTCTCCTGCGATGAGTTTTATTTCTCGAGCTATCTTTTTTCTTTCAAAGGAAGAGATATCTCTAACATTACTAAAATTAAGGATAACAACATCATATCCAATGCAATTTCATAAGTAGGAATCTGGGAGGATAGGATATACACAGATCTTGGATAATATACCAACCTTATTTCTTTACCTTTTATAGGATAGAGAAATTGTAGCTAATAGACCTTTGGCTGTCTACTAATCTTTCATCCTAATCCTCGGCCTTCAAACCTTTCTATCTAGTATGAGGGTGGGGTGGGGGGTGCAAAAACACACAAGTAGAGAAATTCAATTCAAGGTCCAACTAAAATCTTTTCTCCAATAAATTTCATCATTACTAAAATAGAATCCATCTTCTTTCACCAACCAAAAACATTCTCTTGTAGGGCTACATCTTTGAATGTCCCTTCTTCTTTGAAAAGCTTGAAAACTCCTCCTTTGATTATCATTTTTCATAGTACATAAATATTGTGTGCTCTTCCAAAAAGTCGTTTTCACACTCCAACTAAACTCATCGCGTTCTTGCAACGCACGACCGCCCATATCAGCACCGTCATCTGCGTTACACCAAACAACTAATGGCAAAGATGAATTATTTGTGAAGCCATTGATAATGTGAACGTTGTAAACTTGTCCAAAGTATTCATCTGGTTGCTTGATTAAAATTAGCATTATTATATAACAAGCAACACCTAGTATAAAGAGAAACATGGCACATTTCCTCATCATTTTCTTGTGTGTTATAGCTTGATTGTTGTACTTCTTTTCAAAGGGAAAATTGGCTCTATATATATTGTCAAGATGTTTAATTAATTTGCATATTTTGTTTGTGGTATATATAGTATTGATAAGTGGTCCAAGATATGAGGATTTGATTAACTATAATTAGTAGTGGTATTCATTAACTTGTTTCTAATTTTAGTAATTGCATATATGATTCTTGAATTGATGGTGTAGTATTTGTATACTTACACTTGTGATTCTGACCACTTTGAAATAGGAGTGTCAAATGGGTCGGGTCGGGCCAACCCGAAACCGGCCCTTCTATTTTAACCGGGTTGAGGGACGGTTAAGGGCCGGTTTTTGGCGCTAGACGGGCCGGGCCTGATCCAACAGTAAAAAAATTAAAACCCACCCTAACCCGGCCCACTTAACCTAACCCGGTCAAACCCACCAATATCTGGTCAAACCCGGTTAAAAACCGGTCAAACCCGTTTAAAAAATAAATAAAAAATCCAACATACACTATATACACTACTATTGTATACACTATATACACTCCAATATACACTATATACACTCCAATATACAATATATATTTTTTAAAAAATATATAAACAATTACACATATATACGTACCATTCAATATATAATTATATATGACTATACGTATTACTTTAGATAAAACATATAATTTAATAGTATAATATATATATATATATATATATATATACACTACAATATATATATATATTTATACACTAATTTATAAAACATATACACATTTATACGTTAAATATATACGCTTATAGAAGATATATACACATATATACGCACCATTCAATATTTATGTACTACTTGTCTACTTTAAATAAAACATATACT
>NC_061113.1:7245241-7266022 GCF_002878395.1 Capsicum annuum | reverse complement strand
TGTATACGTTAAATATATACGTCTAGAGAAGATATATACACATATATTCACAGCATTCAATATATATGTACTATTTTAAATAAAATATCAATATACATTTATATATACTACAATATGTATATATATATATATATATAGTTATATACTAATTTGTAAAACATATACACTTATATACGTTAAATATATACGTCTAGAGAAGATATATACACATATATACACACCATTCAATATATATGTACTATTTTAAATAAAATATATACTACAATATACATATATATATACTACAATATGTATATATATAGATAGTTATATACTAATTTGTAAAACATATACACTTGTATATGTTAAATATATACATCTGTGGAAGATAAATACACATATATACACACCATTCAATATATATGTACTTTTTTTAAAAAATATATACTACAATACATATATATATATATACTACAATATGTATATATATATATATGTAGTTATGTAGTAATTTATAAAACATATACACATTGTATACGTTAAATATATACGTCTATATAAGATATGTACACATATATACGCACCATTCAATATATATGTACTATTTTAAATAAAATATATATTATATAATATATATATATATATATATATATACTACAATACGTATATGTATTTTTAGTTATATACTAATTTGTAAAATATATACACTTGGATACGTTAAATATATACGTCTATAGAAGATATATACACACCATTCAATATATATGTACTACTTTAAATAAAATATATACTACAATACATATATATATACTACAATATTTATATATATATATATATATAGTTATATATATATATATAGTTATATACTAATTTATAAACCATATACATAACGTATACATTAAATATACTCATCTATAGAGGATATATACACACATATATATATATATACCATTCAATATATTCACTACTTTAAATAAAACATATACTACAATATATATATAGAGAGAGATATATAGTTATATACTAATTTATAAAACATATACACATCTATACGTTAAATATACACTACTTTAGTAGATATATGCACACAGACACACACACACATATATATATATACTATTCAATATATATTACTTTAAATAAAACATATACTACAATATATATATATATATAGTTATATACTAATTTATAGAACATATACACATGTATACGTTAAATATATACTACTTTAGATTTAGAAGATATATGCTACTTTAAATAAAAGTATAAAACATATGCTACTTAATATAATAAATTAATAATACTTGATAGTAAATTAATAATGTATTAAAACTAAATTTTTAATTTCAGTTTGTGAAATTCTGAATTTTCAAAAAAAAATAAAAAAACCTTAACTGGGACGGGCCCAAACCGGATTGGATCCGGGACGGGTTAACTGGGACCAAATCAAAAATCCAACCGAACCGGGACCCAGACCCCTAAAGTCCTTGGGTTACCGGGCCAAATCAAACTGGGCAAATTTAATTATGTGGGCCGGTTCAGGTTGACACCCTTACTTTGAAATATAAAACTAGAAAGCAAACAGACATGGTAAGTGACAGTAAATAGATTAGATTTAGTCTCTGTCTAGTATTAATCATATTTATTTTATTTCCATATATATATAATAATATGATACCAAGGGATGGCAATAAGTCATATAATAATGTAATGTAAATTTTGCAACATAAATAAAGTTTCTCTTTTAATCCTAAGAAAAAGAAGGTTTTATTATAAAAATCTAAATCAAGTCATAAATATAAAAATAAAATAAAAGTAACGAATTAAGTCAAAAATCGAGTCTCATTTATATCTTCTCCACTAAATCAAATCAAACCTCAACATGATCAGTACATTAAATTATGACTTAGATATAGGTGTAAATTAAGACCAATCGAAATGCAACTCACATTGATCATCAAGCATAAAACAAACTCCATCAACGTTAAAATTACACCGCAACTACTTAGAGAATGAAAAGTCATCAAGTATAATTTTAATGATGATGTTTATATTTATACGTTGTACTTTATCGCGAGAAAAAAAAAGATAGAAACAATTTTTACGCAAATGAAACAACAACAACAAAAAACCCAATGTATTCCCATATAGTGAGGTCTGGGGGGGTAAGATGTATGCAGATCATACCTCTACCTCTAAAGAAGTAGAAAGACTGTTTCCGATAGACCCCCGGCTCGAGACACGGAATAATAAACAAATTCATAGTAAAACATGGAACAAGATGACATAACATAAATACGACACCCACAAGTAATAGTTAACAGAGAAAAGTAAACAGATTCGTAATAAAGAATGAAACAAGGTATCATAACAAGAATAATACCCCCACCAAGTAATGCCCTACACTAGTGACCCAAACTGAACCTAGCCTTTTGCCCTAATTCGCGTCCTCCAAATCTTCCTATCTAGGGTCATGTCCTCAGTGAGTTGTAACTGCTCCATATCCCGCCTAATCACCTCTCCCCAGTACTTCTTCGGCCTACCCCTACCCCGCCTAAAATCATCCAAAGCTAGCCTCTCACACCTACGAACCGGGGCATCCATGCCCCTCCTTATCACGTGTCCGAACCATCTCAATCGGACTTCCCGCATCTTATTCTCCACTGAAGTCACACCAACCTTCTCCCTGATAGTCTCATTTCGAACTCTATCCCCCCTAGTCAGCCCACACATCCAATGCAATATCCGTATTTCCGCCACCTTCATTGTTTGAATGTGGGAGTTCTTAACTGGCCAATACTCCGCTCCATACAACATGGCCGGACGGACTGCCACCCTGTAGAATTTGCCTTTAAAGCTTGGGCGGCACCTTCTTATCACACAACACCCCCGAAGCGAGTTTCCACTTCATCCATCTCGCCCCAAATCTCAATTCTCAATTTTCAAATATTGTATATATTTCCTAAAGTGCTCACTTTAATTTTTTAATTTTGTGATTAAAAAGTACGAGTGGAAGTTTCTAAAGTCGCAACCTTCGGATACTTCCAAAATTTGGTATTGTCGTTCCATCTCTTATTTTTAATTTTTAATTAGTGTACTAATTGTTGAATATTTAATTTTATTATATTTGTGTATTTTGAATTTTTTTAGTTTAATTTATATTATGGGTAAATTAAGAAACCTCGCCACTAAAAGTGTAAAAAAAATTTATCCCGGAAGTGGTAATGGTAGTAAAAAGTGAATTACTAGCGGTCGAGGTACTTCAAGTAGTAGATATACCCGTGTGCCTCCGCCTCTGATACCGCTTAGTCAACCTTTTGAGAAAGAAATAGGTGTAGGTGCTCACGATATGGATTATATAGAAGCTCAGAAAAACTAAGGTATAGAAGAAGAAAATGAAGTAGATGCGGTTGATTTAGATGAAGATGATGAAAATATTGGTGAGACACCCGCAGAAGGAAATGCTAATGTTAGGTCTGAATCGGTTAATCGTCCTCCCCGTCCTCCCCCTGCCCCAAGAGCTCGTAAAACAACTAGTATTGCATGACAATTTTTTACACGTATATCAGATACTGAGGTGCAATGCAATATTTGTCAACAAATATATAAGCATAAAAGAGGAGGCAAGCAAGGGGGTATGAGTACTTTAATGAGACATATAAGTGATAATTACGCAAGAGAGTTAAATATTGCAAAAGGTGGTGTGGATGTTGGTGGGCCAACACAAACTAGAATGGACCCAACAACCGGTCAGGTAATGAAGAAGTATACTAAATTGAGGGACCAGAAAGAAATAGCAAAAATGGTAGCTGTGAGTTTTTGCCTTTTAGTTTTCCTTCTTCTGATACTTTTATTCATTATATTCAAGCAATTTATAATCCTATGTTTAATGGTATTCCTAGAAGTACTTGTCGGGCCGATATTTTAGACTTCATTTACAATATTATTTTTATTTATCAACATTGTTAAAAAATATTCAATATAGAATGTCTAAAACTTCTGATCTTGATCGTGCTGTTAATAAAAATGATTATTTAACCATTACTTGTCACTGGATGGATAGTAATTTTGTTATGCAAAAATGTATTCTAACCTTTTTGTATGATGAAGATCGTACACATACTGGAGATTTATTGTTGATTCGATTGCTAAAGTTGCAGAATTTTATGGTATTGAAAATAAAATTTTATGTATTGCTTTTGATAATGCTTCTAACAACAAGACTACTATTACAAAGTTAAAATCTAAGTTATCTCCGCCTTTACCTGAAATATTTCATGTTAAGTGTGCTTGTCATATATATAATTTAATTGTAAGAGATGGTCTTGAGTTTTTTGAGTTTTATATTAAAAAAATTCGGCTTGTTGTTGGTTTTATTCAAGGAAATAATGTGAAAAAAATGGACTTACACCGATATTGATGCCTGAAGAATGTGATACTAGATGGAATGCTACGTATGATTTTTTTAAAACTTGTCATAAATATAGAGTTCCTATTACACTATCTTTTAACCAACATTGTGGTTCATTTGCTGATTCGGTCGAATGCATGCTACATGATTCTGATTGGGCTATAATTGATAATCTTGTTAAGTTTTTGAAAAAAATTTATATAGCTACGGTTGAATTTTTTGGTGCTTATTATCCTACTGTTTGTAATATTTTGACATATATAGCCGATATTTCTGATTTGCTCAAAGAATATAAAAATAAAGAAGGTTACAAAGATGCTGTTGGTGATATGTTTGCTAAAATTTAAAAAATATTTTTTTTGATTTTACCTATTTACTTGGTTGGTGCTATGCTAAATTCGTGTATGAAATATACTACTATGTGCCACTTTAGTACTCTTATTTATGCTAACGTAGAGATAAATACTAACAATGATTCTAATGATGAAGAACAAGAACAACCTAATTTGTGGACGGCTATGGCTGATGCGAACGCTTACATAGATAAATTATATAACCATTATACTGATTTACTTGATTTAGCTGTACCGACAAATATCACTCCAACTGTCGCTCCTCATCCTCCCGAGGAGCCACATCATCTTCTAAAAGGTCGACACATAGTGTTTTTTCTGATTACTTTTATGATTTAAATTATTGGAATAGTGTTTAGGCGGGAGCTTACACAACAACTTATCGAGAAGAGCTTAAGTATTATCTTCGAATGCCGTTAGAGGAATGCAGACGACGGATCAACACGTTAGATTGGTGGAGGAATAATGAAACACAATATCCTGTGCTTTCAAGATTAGTTAGAGATATATTGAATATTCCAATATTAACCGTTGCATCGGAGAGCGCTTTTAGTCAGGGACGACAATAGCCTGGAGACAACCGACACTCATTGGGAAGCAATGCAATGAATGTTCTAGTTTGCCTTAGAGATTGGATTAGAACGGAACAAAGAAATCAAGGAATGGAGGCGGAGCCGAACGGCGATAAGAGACTTGAAGAAATTATGACTTCACGGGAGAACTCAACAAAATCAAATCCAATGCATGATTTTGCCCCCCATTGACTTTGACTATCCTGTTCAAGTTTCCGTTAATATTAACACGAATGAGTTGAGAAAAATGATGCATAATTTGTAGATTTTTCATTCATGTAAATTATTAATTTTGGATCATTTTGCAATCAATAAAATTCAACATTCAATCATTCATTCACTCCTTAGTTATTACTTTGTAATTTTTTTTCATTTAACGATTTAAATTGAATTTCTAATTTAAATTAGATACTTAGTTTTAATATATTACTAATTTACTATCAAGTATTATTAATTTATTATATTAAGTAGCATATTTTCTAAAGTAGTACATATATTAAGTGGTACGTATATATGTGTATATATATTTTCTATAGACACTAAAGTAGTATATACTTAACGTATACATGTGTATATGTTTTCTAAATTAGTATATATATCATTATATTGTAGTATATATCTCGTAGCATATTTTTTAAAGCAGTACCTATATTGAATGGTACGTATATATATGTATATATAGAATATAGACTCCAAAAGAGTGTATATTTAACGTATACATGTGTATATGTTATATAAATTAATATATAACTATATATATAGTATGTGTATATATTGTAGTAGATATATTGTAGTATATGTTTTATTTAAAGTAGTACATACATATTGAATGGTACGTATATATGTGTATATATCTTCTACAGACTCTAAAGTAAAGTAGTATATATTTAACGTATACTCGTGTATATGTTTTATACATTAGTATATATATATCATTATATTGTAGTATATATCTTGTAGTATATATTTTATCTAGAGTAGTATATATATTGAATGGTACGTATATATGTGTGTATATAGAATATAGACTCTAAAGTAGTGTACATTTAATGTATACATGTGTATATGTTTTATAAATTAGTATATATATCATTATATTGTAGTATATATATATTGCAGTATATTTTCTATAGACTCTAAAGTAGTATATATTTAACGTATTCATGTGTATATGTTTTATAAATTAGTATATATATATAGTGTGTGTATATATTGTAGTATATATATTGTAGTATATATAGTGTAGTATATATATTGTAGTATATATAGTGTGTGTATATATTGTAGTATATATATTGTATATTTAGCGTATACATGTGAATATGTTTTATAAATTAGTATATATATCATTATATTGTAGTATATATCTTGGAGCATATTTTTTAAAGCAGTACATATATTGAATTGTACGTATATATATGTGTATATATAGAATATAAACTCTAAAGTAGCATATATTTAACGTATACATGTGTATATGTTTTATAAATTAGTATATAACTATATATATAGTGTGTGTATATATTGTAGTATATTTTATTTAAAGTAATACATATATATTGAATGGTACGTATATCTGTATATATCTTCTATAGACTCTAAAGTAGTGTATATTTAACATATATATGTGTATATATTTTATAAATTAGTATATATATTATTATATTGTAGTATATATATTGTAGCATATTTTATTTAAAGTAGTACATATATATTGAATGGTACGTATATATGTGTATATATCTTCTATAGACTCTAAAGTAGTATATATTTAACGTATATACGTGTATATGTTTTATAAATTAGTATATAACTATATATTTAATTTGTGTATATATTGTAGTATATGTTTTATTTAAAATAGTACATATATATTGAATGGTGCGTATATATGTGTATATATCTTCTACAGACTATAAAGAAGTATATATTTAATGTATACATGTGTATATGTTTTATAAATTAGTATATATATCATTATGTTGTAGTATACATCTTGTAACATATGTTTTATTTAGAGTAGTATATATATAACTAACGTATCGTCGTATACGCGATTACATGTGTAATTGTGTATACGTTTTTTAAATTCTAATGTACTATATGCTATATATATAGTGTATATATATTATTTAACGTACTTAAAATGTATATAGATGGGTATATATAGTGTATATTGGAGAAAAAATATTTAATTTTTTTTTTTGGTTTTAACTGGATTTTGGACTGGTTTTGACCGGGTTAGATTAAGTGGGCTGGTTCAGGGTTGTTTTTAAAAAAATTACTATTGGACCCGAAACCGAGTCAGCCCGTTTGACCAGGCTCGGATCCGGACCGGCTCACTAACCAGATAAACTCAACGGGCCGATTCTTGGTTGACCCAGCCTGACCCACTTAACAGCCCTACTACTAATTAACGAAAAAATATCGTACTCCAATGCTTTTACTATATACATCGTAAGACTCTTTTGCGACTGACCCACGCTAGGGGCAACAATCTATGGTAGCTAGAAGATCGACATGCAATGGAATGCCCGAGATGATATTTTTGGCAAAGGATGACTAAGAAATCAAGGCGGAGGAATATAAACCAACGATCGTGGGAAGATTTCTAAAATCTAGACCACAAAAGTGACAAAAATTAGGTCAAAACTTACTGACAAAATTGCTCCAATTTTTTAATGTAAATATGGATTATTCATGAATCTGAATCGAGTTTTATCTATATCAAAATGCAATAAAAGCAAACATAAAAAGTTTGAAACCAAATATTTTTAGACCAAAATAATATCACATACATATATATAACAGTTAACAACTTGGCTATATGTATCCATATAAAACTCTTAATAATTCCATGGAATTAATCATCAATTCCAATTGAATCTTAGTAGATTTTCCCATGTCCGCGGTAGCTAGAAGATCGACACAAAATGAAATATAATGCCAACACTGATATTTAAGGCAAAGGATTATTACAAAATCATGGCAGAGGAATGTAAACGAACTATAGTGAGAAGATTTCTGAAATAAGACCACGAATTGACAAAATTAGGTCAAAACTAATTTATAAATTGCCTCCATTTTTTTTTTTTTTACAAGGCTTGTTCGTGAATCTAAATCAAGGTTTATCTATATCAACTTGACTTCATTTGTTCATATATAAAACCCTTAATAATTCAGTGAAATTAATCGTCAATCCCAATTCAAGTGCATAACACAGTGATCTCCAGATTTCATACACAATCCATTTTCTTGTATTTCCCAATAACAAGCAGAAGGATGAACCAAATAACAATTTGACTGACTGTCTCTGTCATTATTAAAAAGTTCGAAATTCTTTCTTTTGCCATCATATCTAATTTCACAATCGACATGATTATCTCATTTAACAACAATAGGAATTTAAGCTGTGTAAATATCATTTGGAACTAATGGACGGTCACCAAGATCTTGTTCTCTCAAATAGCAATGACTAATTGTTGAGTTGCATAGACAATAAACAAATAGTAACTAAACAAGGTTAATGAATTAGCACAAACTGAGAAAAAAATAGGAAGAAAAAGACCAAAAGTTGATGAGATAATTTGGAAGCCATGATGGTTCCCCCCCTCCCCTCCCCCTCCTGTGTGTGTTTGTTTGTTTTGCTTTTTGTGTTAATGTGAGTACGATTTATCATTGTATGTGTGGTTATTCAAGATACACGTATCTCTTGAACAATTGACCATTGACTTAAAATAGAAGTGGGAAATAATTGGCGAAGAAGAACTTTTGCAAAATTATTTTATCAAATACCTACTTAATTTTTTTTTTGATTTATTTTTTAGGTTTATAGTGTAAAAAGGTAAAAAAGTGAGACCCACACGTGCGCCAAGGGACCAATTCATCATTTATACAACTTTACAAATTTAATATAATACACCTAACCCCCTCCACTTATTTCAATATAAAAAAAAATCCTCTCTCTCTCCTCTTCAATTCCCAACTCCCGCTTACAAACAACTTCTCCCAAAAATGTCATTTTCGTACATTCTTCGTCTGCAGCTGCTAAGGGGGCGTTGTTGCTTCGCAAGGTTAGTTACAATCGAGTTTCGATCATTTCTAGATCCATTTAAATATTTTTTCTTTTTGCTAATCGATTGGTAGTGATGTAGGATTTTTTTTTTTTTTTCAAATTTGGTGTTTTGATTTAATCGTGTTTTTTTTTTAGCAACGAAGTGTAGAATGATGTCATAATTATTGATTGAAGAGTTTTTTTGGCATTTTGATTTGAACAACGTCCTGTTTCTGTCCGTAGACCCGCGGTCTATTCGTAGACCCGTGGTCTATGAAATGAGAATACCCTAGATATATTTCAATTTTCAGATGTATGAAATTCTTTTAAAACATGATTGCGGAAATAGTGAAAATTGAAATATTAATAGCTAATTAGTTTGATTAGGTGCACTAGTTTAATTTTTAGCAGTTGTTGTGTTTTGATATTTTGCATGTTCGATTTTGGTTCAATAATTGTATGTTTGTGTAGTGAACTGTTTAATGGTGGGGTGTTTGTTATTTTTTTTTGGGAGGTTTTCATTTGATCATTGAGTTATTTCTGTTGATAGACTTGTGGTTTATGAACTGAAAATGGGAGATTTGTTCTTTAGGTGTAGACTGTGTTGAAAATGGGTAGAAAAAATATTATTCCTAAACAGAAAGACGATACCGCTGGTAGTAGTAGAAAAAAAGAGCTGCGGCAATTGAAAAAGTGTCAAAAAGAAAGAAAATTGAAGAGTCGGTGTCCGAATCAGATTCGGAGTTAAAGGAGATAAGCGACTATGTCGATTCTAGTGAAGATGTTGCCAAGCGGAGTGTCAATGGTGATAGTGAAGAGTGCAAAGGAAGTGGGAGTAATAGTGATGATGGGGATAATGATTCGTTGTTCGTGCCATATCTTTCAAGGTGCATTTTCGTGGAGCGGTATGACCTTCAAACGATAATTAACGAGGTTGGATCTTTTCCGACAAAGATATCGGTCATATCAAGAATGACTGCTTATCGAGAATTTAAGCAAATTCTTGTCGACCAAGAATTGAAGAAAAGATTTAAGCGGTCCTGTTTTAGACACCTGAGAAACCTGCCGGAACATCTCAAGTTCAATGGGTAGTTGGTCCATTATTTGCTATTGCGATGCGTTAAGAATGATAAGATGCGTCATGAGATGTGGTTCTGCGTTAACAACAAGCCTACATGTTTTGGCTTGAAAGAGTTTTGTTTGATCACGGGGCAGAACTGCTCATCATACTCCAGTGAATCAAAAATGAAAAAAGTGTTAGCAAAGGGGCACAATTTTTGTTTTAAGCTGACAAAGAATAAAAACATCACGGCGGCCAACTTGTTACACCTGATTAGAGGGAATAAGCTGAACGAGGACCATAAGTTCAAGTGTTGTATACTGTGGTTCTTGCACACCATGTTGCTTGCGAAAGATTCGACGAAGGTTGTCGACATAAAACTGATTCGAATGGTAGACTCTTAGAGTTTCTTTGAGAAGTATCCGTGGGGGAAAGAGACATTTCAACTGACCATGGACTATCTGAAGAAGAAAAGTGACCTGAAGAAGTAGAAGAAAGTATTCGATGAGAAGCAGAAGACATCCTATGCTCTATTCGGATTTCCCTGGGCATTCATGGTATCTACCATAAACCCTTTAGTGAGTTTATCGTAGATTATCATTTTATTTATACTATGTCATAGACTCATAGTCATTTTTTTCACTACTGTACTGCTTACAGATTTGGATCTATGAGGCCTTTTCTCATCTTGGAGAATTTATTGAAAAATCAATGGATGAGCCCTTACCCATCCCTCGCATCCTCAGATGGCACACTTCAAAAAGCAATAAGATAATCGAAGACGACCCATTCAAGTATAAAGGAAAAGTTACCGAGGTATGAACTTATTTTCTATAATACAATAATAGTATCGTTTTATCAAATGTTATGTAATTGTTAATTGATATTTGGTAGAACTTGCACCCGTACATCATCCCGACTGTTCATGAGATGAAGATGGATTATATGATTATGTTTGAGCCATATACAGACGAGGTGAAGAATAACGTCCTCGATGGCTTGAAGAAAGAGTTAGAAAGGGTGACTGTCCTCACTTCAAATGAGGACAGTGATGATGACTGAGATTTAGGTGGTAACCCCATTGGAGTACGCATTGGTGATGATGATTCTCCGAGCACCTCCAAAGATGCAGTGGGAACCTCATCCCCCGAGGATCTTCATAAGCGTGTGACTGCACTCGAGGAAGCAGTGTTGGATATTGGTGCCTATATCTAAGAGAAAAGAATTAAGAAAAAGGAAAATGATGAGCGACAACATGAGCGAGGTAACTTCGTTCATTAATTGATGTTGTTAATGAATATTCAACTTTAAATATCAGTAACACTTTGTAATATTATGAAATAGTGCATGTGCATAAATCGGAGAGAAATGAAGAAGGCAAAACAAAGAGCAAAATGGATGAGTTGGCCGCTGTTGTGGCAGAAGAGGAAAAAGAAAAAGAAAAGAAGGATGGTGAAGAAGATACGAGTCAAGAATAAGGTGGAAAAGTAGAAGCAGCAGTAGCAGAAGAAGAAGCGGCAACAGATGAATAAGGAGGCGCGAAAAAAGGAAAAACAGTTGAAGAAGAAGCTGACAAAACTGACAAAGAAGAAGTTGAGCAAGAAGCAACAGGTGAACGAAAAGAAGAAGCTGAGGAAGAAACAGCTGTTGCAGGTGAAGTAAGAAAAGAAGGTGTGGAAGAAAAGAAAACTGAAGCAGCAGCAGCTGATGCACATGCTGAAAAAGAAGGAGAAGAAGGTGAAAATGAAGAAGCAACTGCAATTGTTGAGCAAAAAGAAGTTGAAGCTATCCAAACAGATGTGGTCATGGACATTGTTGATGAAATCAATAGTAACACTTGTGTTGATAAAGAACTTAGGGAAAGAGACATTTAAATGCTAAGATGTTTAATTTGTTGTTAAATGATGAGTTGTTAGGATATGATAATTTTTTTTATTTCACAAATATGAAGTTTGAAGGATCTGGTGGTAGGATATGACAATTATTCTTTTATTTTATGAAACTTGTTATGATTCTGAGCTGAATCTGTTTCTATCAAACTGATTTGTGGCATGGAATTTGAATATGCAGGGTGTGGTCATAGTTGGTACATTGTATGCTTGATATCATAGAATGCATACTTAATATTTCATATACCGTATGCATAGTCTATCATTATCTTGCTGGTCAAATTTAAGTTGACGTGTTGTTTAATCGACTATGGTTCTATCAAAAATAGTATTTAACATTATACAAAAGTAGAACAATTATTATTTATTCAATATCACTACATTCATGTTACACTTTTCCAAAGAACGAATACTAGCATTATAGCACATAACATCATTTTTAGGACATTCTCTCTTTCTTCGGCCAAAATCAATTTTTGTTTTAGTTGATCCCTCTCTATTTGGGTGTCAAGTAGCAATAGTTTAAAGTGATCCCTCTGTTCTTCGGCTTCTTTGAACAAAGTCATGAGAAAATCTTTATTTTCTTTGCATTGTTGGAGCCTTTGTAGTAAATTAAATTTTGCCAAGCCTTGAAAATTTGATGTCTCGAGTCCCAAAATAAACGTTGATGGAATGGATGGAGGTGATAGCTCATCAAGCCATTTGAAAAACGAGCATGCGCCATTATCCTAGGAAAAAAAAATAATTACATAACCATTAACTTAATTTTTTTTTTTTTAAAAAAAAACACGCACACCTCACCTTTGCAATTACAGAATTATAAAATTTGCGACCTGAATTTGAATCCGTGCGTGACGTCCTCAAGACAGCCGTATTCCCACAATGACAAATTAGAGTATTTTTAGAATTGGATGATTGAGATGCTTGCGACATTGTAGAATTTTTAAAAATAAAATAAAGTTGATGAAATAAAATAAGGAGGGATGTACACCTTATATATGAAGTAAAAACAAAGTGTTCACACTGATGGCTTACAAAAGTAGCTGTTTTTTACCGTTGGAAAAGTAATTTTTCTCTTTTGAACTAGTGGTGACACTAAATAGACTGTCGTAGATCATGACCTATGTCAGCCATCGATTTGTATGGTTACCATAGACTTACACCTTTATTAGTGCATCGACCGATATCTTGATTATGCGTAGACTACCGTGATCTATGTACACATATATAGACCATCACGTGGAGATATTTAAAAAATGAATAATTAAATTAAAAAAATTTAAATAGATAATAGTAACATGTTTTGGGGCTGGTGGAAGAAAATAATTAAATATAATATGATTTAAATAGATAATCACATGTTTTGGGGCCGGTGGAAGAAAACAATTACATTAAAAATTATTTAAATAGATGATCTTGGACTGGTGATGACACTTAATAGACCATCGTAGATCATTAACTATGTCATCCATCGATTAGTAGAGTCTATGGTAGACTTACACGTTTATTATCGCATCGACTGATATCATGATTAGGTGTAGACCACGATGATCTATGTACAAGGTTATAGGCCATGACTTGAATGTAGTTAAAAATGATTAAATAAATTATAAATAAATGTGGTGTGGATTTCTACACATGTGAAGGAGTGTAAACAAGTCATATAACCATATTAGAGCTTAGACAAATTAGAAAGGGTGAATTAAGAAGTGTGTGGATGGGTAGTGGTCGAATGCTCAATATCGTAAGAGTAATGTTTAAACAAAGTATAAGTATGTATATAGGATATGTATTGTATTTGATGCCTACACATTCCACATATTTCTTTCATCACCACTCCTAAATCAAAAGAGTGTGTGCAATTGATAGTGGTAAGACATTTATCATCCTCAATACATACTTGTGCTTTGAGAAACATTACTCTAACGATATTGAGCATTCAACCACTACCCATCCACACACTTCTTAATTCACCTTCACTAATTTGTCTAAGCTCTAATATGATTATGTGACTTGTTTACACTCCTTAACATGTGTAGAAATCCACACCATATTTATTTATAATTTATTTAATCATTTTTTAACCACATCCAAGTGATGGTCTATAACTGTGTACATAGATCACCATGGTCTACGCATAATAATGATATCAGTCGATGCCATAATAAACGTGAAAGTCTACGATATACCAGACTGATCGATGGAGGACATAGTGCATGATATACGACGGTCTATTAAGTGTCACCACCAGTCCATCATCATCTATTTAAATCCTTTTTAATTAAATTATTTTCTTCCACCAGCCAAAAAACATGCGATTATCCATTTAAATCATATTATATTTAATTATTTTCTTCCACCAGCCCAAAATACATGTTACTATTATTTATTTAATTTTTTTCTAATTTAATAATTGTCTTTCATAATTCACAAAACGTGTGATTATCTATTTAAATTATTTTTAATTTAATTATTTTCTTCCACCAGCCACATAACATGTGATAATCTGTTTAAATCTTTTAAAATTAAATTATTTTTTAAAAATCTGTTATTATTTGTATTAATTTACCCGATGATCCATCGATTAATGTAGTCTACGATCGACTAATATGTACAGTCGACGAAATACTTTGTATAAAATCTAAACATTAGATTTTACTCTTCAGGAAATTAGTCAAGCCACAATACTGTAACTTGAAAAGGCAGACATATTTGATTTGAGTTTTCAAACAAGGGATCAGAACAAAGATGGCAAACACACAATGTTAAAAGAAATTGAAACATAGTTGTATTTAAAATTGTTCATTGCATTGCATAATAAAATTTACATAAAAAAGGAGAAAATGGAAGAAGCTTTCTTCTAACAAAATCCTACAAAGAAAGCTTCTTTAGCAATGAACAAATAAAAAAAACTTAAAAACATATACTAAAATAAAACATTTAAACTAAATTATGGGGATGGTGGGGTGGTGGTGGTGGTGGTGGTGGTGGTGGTGATGTAGTTGTCACACACCCCTTTTTACGTACTCCAAAAAAAAGATATGGTTATTTTAAGTTCGAAAGGGTTTTATTATTTAAGTGACAAGAAATGAAAATTTATTTCGGAAAAGGGTTATTTACATTTTTTACTCAGAGTCGCCACTTGGCATAATCTGGTGTGCCAAGTCACCATGGGAAAAATCCTTTTCAAAACTATTTGACTCTTTAAACTGATTTGTGAACAGAGACTCCGGCTAAGGAATTCTGTTGAGCGAGGGGAAGGTGTTAGACACCCCTCGATCCCATGGTTCAACCACGGTCGCTTGGTAAAGTGTATCAACTATTTTGGCATTATGAAATGTATAAACCACACAAAAGAATGCAAAATAATCAAGCAATAAACAAAACAAAAAAACAATTCAAAAATGCGAAGTCCAGTCCAATTATACAGTCCAAAAATAAATAATGCGGAAATATAAGTCTATTCTATCCTAGACTAATCTTATACTACGCTCTACCGCTTCACCGATGCCTCAGGCCTTCACCACGAACATCTTCCAAGTACAAGGTACTTCAGGGCATTTCTCGGTGAATAAATATATACAAATACTTCGGGGCATTCCCCGGCCAAATTAATACAATAGATGTCAATGTATAAATCAAAACCATTCTACAAACATTTCACCATTCAACAATCACAAATCCTAAATCTTGTCTACCCAACCTACCTTTGCCTAAACCAATCGGCATATCACGATACTACCAAGTTCAATTAGCGCTCGTTTCAAGTTAAACACACAATGAAATCAACTAATCCAAATATCCAATTATATCATATTTTAATTCTCACCCCCAAGTCCATTTTTAACCACATGATTAGTGTATTCTTCGATTTTCCAATCACATCTCATAATCCGAAACCAACATCAAATACAACACAAACAACGAAGATTCAGACCAAACACACAACAAATCAATCATCCACACCCACAACATCAATAAAGTGTCAAGATAAAATAAAGATCGGTAGAAGAAATGGACCTCGATGAAACTGATCCTTGTCGATAATAAAGAAATCCGAAGACCAAAATACTCGACCGGAGAACCTCACAATGAACAAACCCAATCAGTGTCTCAAAATTTCCAGCTGAACAGATTTCAACCAAACAACAAGACCTCAAAGTGAAAACCAAATCACGAATATTGGACGGGTTAGTCACGAACACCCCCCCAAACGCAATATCAAATGGACCCCGCAACATACAAGACCCGAACACCCACCAAAGATCCAATAAAAGGGTTGAAACCGAATGGAATCGAGCTCAGGTGAACTGGCAGTGACAAAAAGAAAACTAAAAAAGAAAGCAATCAAAAAAAAATGTCCAGTTCCGATAAATCTCCGTATGCTTCGACGTTTTTCCGACAACAACGATCACCGGAGCCAATAATTGGACGCGATATCTATCTCATTTTTAGTGCGTATGTCGACTTTCGGTAAAAGGGTGACGGGAATTTGAATGAATTTTTCAATTGATTCTCCTCGTTCAGTGTATTTCTCCCTCAAGGACCATTTCTCCTCACCCCTTTATTTCCAGTGAGAGCTATGGTGTATATCTATGTGTGTATTTTAGTGTGGGGAATGAATGGTGAAGAGAATCTATGTTGTTTCCTTCGGTCAGGTCTGCTAATGGAGAAAGGGTCTGAGGATGAGTAGTTGAGAGTGTATGTATATTGAGTATTTTTTTTTGTTTCCAGTGGGTTATAGAATACTATAGTGTGAGTGGAATTCCTGTCCAAGCTCCTCCCATTTCGTGAGTGGAATCGTGTATATATGAGGTAAGGGTAGGGTCACGTGGGTAGGTATTGGGGTAGGGTAGGTGGGCTTACGTGGGGTAGGGGGTAGTGGTGAGGTATTGTTTTTTTATTGGGTGGGTTGTTAGAATATTAGGATAAAGCAAAATTAGTTAGGGGGTTGTTATTTTGTCATTTTATGGAGGGATTATCACGCAGGTGAGGGTACACGGTAGGATAAGGTAAACAATAGGTAAAAACGATATCGGGGAGGGACGAAATTAGGTGTCTACATCATGCCCTCTTTGAATGTAAACACGAAGTGTTTTCAGGCAAAGAAGTAGACAGCGAGACCAAATTTTGACCCGACCATTATTCAAAGAAAGAAACAGAAGAAAGAAGGACAACCGGGTCTTCACTTAAGACATCCTTCCTACCAAAGTTATGAGAGAATCAAGTCACGGGTTTTTCAAAGGATTGGAAGAGGTGGACTATAACGAGTTGGAGAGTTGAGTGAGGTTCCATCGAGGTTCCGGTCCGCGGCTCTGTTATTACATCAAAATGAAAATTACAAGTTAAAACATAAATAAAATTACAAAAATCCTATCTATACAGCTTCTGTTGGCTCTTGACTCGACTTTTATCACCCTATTCTTCAGGCGGGCTCCTGACTTGCAATTTCTTTCAACTTGTTGCTTGGCTTTCAATTACTTCAATTTGTTGCATGACTTTTCATTTCTTTACCCTATTCTCCAGGCGGGTTCCTGACTTGCTATTCCATTACTTTGTTGCTTGACTTTCATTGCTTCACTCTGTTCTCTAGGCGGGCCTCTGACTTGCTATTTCATCACCCTGTTCTTCAGGCGGGCTCCTGAAACCCAAAATTAAAACTAGAATGAAAATTATCCCAAACAAGAACTATAATAAAGTAGTATTTCATTTTTGAGAGCGTTGTCCCATTTTCCAAGAGGGTCCTGAACAGAAAGTAAAATCTCATTTTTCAGGAGGGTCCTGAACACAAAGTAAAATCCCATTTTTCAGGAGGGTCCTGAACATAAAGTAAAATTCGATTTTTCAGGAGGGTCCTGAACAGAAAGTAAAATTCCAATTTTTCAGGAGGGTCCTGAACATTAAAGTAAAATCCCATTTTTCAGGAGGGTCCTGAACAAAACGTAAAATTCCCATTTTTCAGAAGGGTCCTGAACAGAAAGTAAAATTCCAATTTTTCAGGAGGGTCCTGAACATTAAAGTAAAATTCCATTTTTCAGGAGGGTCCTGAACATAAAGTAAAATCCCATTTTTCAGGAGGGTCCTGAATTGAAAGTAAAATTCCCATTTTTCAGGAAGGTCCTGAACAGAAAGTATAATTCCCATTTTTCAGGAGGGTCCTGAACATTAAAGTAAAATCCCATTTTTCAGGAGGGTACTGAACATAAAGTAAAATCCCATTTTTTAGGAGGGTCCTGAATTGAAAGTAAAATCCCATTTTTTATGAGGGTCCTGAACATAAAGTAAAATCCCATTTTTCTGGAGGGACCTGAACTTAAAAGTAAAATCCCATTTTTCAGGAGGGTCCTGAACAGAAAGTAAAATCCCATGGATGTGCATTTCCAATGGTAGCTGAATTAAGTGATGCGAATTTGCCTCTATTTCAACAAATAAAATTTGTCAGTTAAAACGTAGTGGTAGTTTGCAGATCTTGGCTTCTCAGGTATCTGCCCAGCACTCGTTCCTTTCATCTTTGTTCTAAATCGCTTACACTTGCCCTGTCTTACCGTATCATCGACCCGGATCCAGATTGAGGGAGGTGAGTTCTGACTTGAACAATGGGCTTCCATTTTACCATGCCACTGAGGTGCACCCTTTTCCTAAATCTGAATGCTTCCACGAATCCAATAGCCCGTCGGTTGATAAACTTCCTTTGCTTTGTGCTGAATTAAAATCATACTTATTTCTTGTGTTGTTCCTTGGCTTTTCCTCATATAATTGGAAAGACTGGTAGTAAATTTTGAAATCCTTTCTCGCTAGTTTTGACACAGATTTGACTTAACATGTAAAGAAATGATGGTGACTTTCATTTTGATAAATGACATAAAAAGAAAAAAAAGCGTGAATATGTAAGTGAAAGAAAAGGGCAATGTCCCATATTTGAAAAGAAAACTTATCTGAATACGACAACCAACTCCAATGAGTATGACATGCATTTTGGATTGAGCTGCCTGATCTTCCTATCCAAACTCCCCATTTTTTGTTGAGTTCATGCCTTTGCTGCTGAGCCGCTTCTTCAAATCCATTAGACTCATACATCACATTTGATTGATGACATCTTAAAAGACTTTCGCCAACAAATCTCTTTCTTCTCACGTTTCACTTTTCTCTTGAACTCTCCATCGCCTTACGGTGCCCGTGAGGGTTTTCACCAATAAGACTCTCTCATTTTTTTTCTCTCCACCCACCAACGCCTTATGGTGCCTGCAAGGGTTTTCACCAATAAGACTCTCTCATTTTCATTTTTCTCAACTCACCATCGCCTTATGATGCCCACGGTGGTTTTCACCGATAAGACTCTCTCATTTTTGTATTTCTTTCCTGATTTCTTATGCTGAGGGAGACAAGTGGTACTTCATAAAGTATCATTATATCCATTGCATGCTTATCCTTAACATTATCAAAAATTGATCTGAAGGACTTTCTTTGGTTGTAACTTGGCTTTTGGTTAAGGTTAGAAAAGATGGTAAGAGGCTCAAATGATACTTGAAGTGGGGTGGGACTTACATCTTTTGGAATTGACTCAAACAACACATTAACTCATGCCCCAGTTTTGTTGCCTGGGTGAATCTTAAATCTTTATTTGGTTGTACCGAGCTCGAAATAGGGCAGCCTACGTATCTCACTCCCGAGAGAGGAGAATCAGGTCGCACATAGTTCCATCAGCTTGTTCTTTGTTTTGATTTTTTTTCGAACTCTTTCTTTTATTCTTATTTTCTTGACATTTATCTTTGACTCTATTTTGATTCCAAAAGAGGGATATGAAAGAAAAACAAAACGTAGCTCAAACGGGTAAACAAAGGATGACACCATGTTTGGATAGAAGAATAAAATGCCTTCATCATATCAATCTTCAAAAATGCAAGTACTAAACATGCAATAAACTCAACAAAGGATCAAATATCATACATAGTATCTTTTGACCACATCAGCATTGATAGCCATTTCTGCCATTTTGCCTTCAATATCTGTCAAATATAAGGCTCCATTGGGCAACACTTTCTTCACAACAAAGGGACCTTGCCAGTTAGGAGAGAACTTGCCTTTCGCTTCAACCTGGTGAGGAAGGATACGTCTCAATACCAACTGACCAACTTCAAAATTCCTGGGACGGACCTTTTTGTTATACGCTAGAGCCATCCTGCTCTGATACAACTGGCCATGACACACAGACATTAGCCTTTTTTCCTTAATCAAACTCAAATGTTCCAGTCAGGTTTTTACCCATTCGTCATCATCAATCTCTGCTTCTACAATGACTCAAAGAGAGGGAATTTCAACTTCTGCAGGGATGACTGCTTCTGTCCCATACACCAATAAATATGGAGTTGCCCCTGTTGAACTTCGAACAGTGGTGCGATAACCTAGCAATGCAAATGGCAACTTTTCATGCCACTGTCTAGACCCTTGAACCATTTTTCGCAG
>NC_061113.1:7244122-7245141 GCF_002878395.1 Capsicum annuum | reverse complement strand
TCCCATTCGTCATCATCAATCTCTGCTTCTACAATGACTCAAAGAGAGGGAATTTCAACTTCTGCAGGGATGACTGCTTCTGTCCCATACACCAATAAATATGGAGTTGCCCCTGTTGAACTTCGAACAGTGGTGCGATAACCTAGCAATGCAAATGGCAACTTTTCATGCCACTGTCTAGACCCTTGTACCATTTTTCGCAGTATCTTTTTTATATTCTTATTGGAGGCTTCTACAGCACCATTGGCCTTTGGGCGATATGGGGTAGAATTTCGATGCGCGATCTTAAACTGTTGACATACTTCTTGTATCAAATGACTATTGAGATTGGCAGCATTGTCTGTACTGATCATCTTAGGAATTCCAAATCTACAAATGATATTGGCATGAACAAAATCTACCACAGCCTTCTTTGTCACTGACTTGAAAGTTACTGCTTCTACCCACTTTGTGAAGTAGCCAATGGCTACCAAAATGGACCTATGTCCATTTGATGCCTTCGGCTTAATCAGTCCAATCACATCCATTCCCCAAGCCACGAACGGCTATGGAGCAGCCATTGCATGCAACTCGACAGGAGGAGAACGTATCAGATCATCGTGTACCTGACATTGATGACACTTTTGAACAAATTGCATAGAATCTCTTTCCATAGTAAGCCAGTAATAACCTGCTCGAAGAATCTTCTTTGACAAGATATGACCGTTCATATGCGACCCACATACTCCAGAGTGTATTTCCACCATGATTGCCGAGGCTTCTTTTGCATCTACACACCTTAAAAGTCCCAGATCTGGGGTCCTCTTATACAAGATTCCCCCACTTAATAAAAATCCACTAGCCAAATGCCTAATAGTCCTCTTTTGATCGTTGGTGGCATATGATGGGTATTCTCCTGACTGAATGTACCGCTTGATATCCAAGAACCAAGGTTCTCCATCGAGCTCTTCTTCAACCGCATTACAGTAAGCATGCTGATCACGACTCTGTATATGCACTGGATCGATGTAGGCTTTATC
>NC_061113.1:7207152-7244022 GCF_002878395.1 Capsicum annuum | reverse complement strand
ACTCTGTATATGCACTGGATCGATGTAGGCTTTATCAGGATGTTGGAGCATTGAAGACAGAGTTGCTAAAGCATCAGCAATTTCATTATGAATCCTTGGAACATGCCTAAATTTTACTAACACAAACCATTGACATAGCTCCTACAAGCATTGTCGATACGGGATGAGCTTCAAATCTCGAGTCTGCCAATCGCCTTGAATTTGATGGACGAGCAAATCCGAATCTCCCAACACCAATAATTCTTGGACTCCCATATCAACCGCTAACCTCAAACCAAGAATGCAAGCTTCATACTCTGCTATATTGTTAGTACAGTAGAATTGAAGTTGTGCTATTATCGAGAAATGTTATCCCGATTTAGAGATAAGAACCGCACCTATTCCGACTCCTTTCATATTGACAGCTCCATCGAAGAATAACCTCCAACCTGGATCAGCATCTATAACAACTTCATCAACACACGACACTTCTTCGTCCGGAAAATGTGTCTTTAATGGCTCGTACTCTTCATCGATGGGATTCTCAGCAAGATGATCTGCTAAGGCTTGGGCTTTCATGGAGGTTCGAGTTACATATACAATGTCGAACTCGGTAAGCAATATTTGCCACTTTGCCAATCGACCCGTCGGCATAGGCTTCTGAAAGATATACTTCAAAGGATCCATGCGGGAGATGAGATAAGTAGTATAGGATGAGAGATAGTGCTTCAACTTCTGTTCTACCCAGGTTAGGGCACAACACATCCTTTCAAGAAGAGTATACCTGGCCTCATATACGGTGAACTTCTTGCTAAGATAATAAATAGCCTTCTCCTTTGTGCATGTGACATCATGTTGACCCAGGACACAACCAAAAGAATTATCCATGACTGATAAATATAAGATCAAAGGCCTACTAGGCTCCGGGGGTACCAGCACGGGCGGATTTGACAAATATCTTTTGATTCGATCGAACGCTTCCTGACATTCTTTAGTCCATTTTACCGCAACACTCTTTTTCAGCAACTTGAATATGGGCTCACAAGTGGTTGTGAGTTGAGCAATAAACCTGCTAATGTAGTTCAGTCTACCAAGCAAACTCATCACCTCCATTCTATTCTTGGGCGGGGGCAAATCCTGAATGGCTTTAATTTTTGAGGGATCCAATTCAATTCCTTGACGGCTGACTACAAACCCCAACAGCTTTCCAGATGGAACTCCAAATACACATTTTGTCGGGTTGAGTTTGAGATTATACCTACGAAGCCTTTCAAAGAACTTTCTTAAATCTTTAACATGGTTGGCCTGACTTTTTGACTTAATAATCACATCATCCACATAGACCTCAATCTCCTTATGCATCATATCATAAAACATAGTGGTCATGGCTCTCATGTATGTTGCTCCAGCATTCTTCAAACCGAATGGCATCACTCAATAATATTAAGTTCCCCATGGTATGATAAAAGATGTCTTCTCCGCATCTTCATCATCTATAATGATCTGGTGATATCCAGCATAGCAATCCACAAAAGAGGCAACCTCGTATTTAGCACAGTTGTCTAACAAAATAAGAATGTTGGGCAGTGGAAAATCATCTTTCGGACTGGCTCTGTTCAAATCACGGTAATCAACACGCACTCGAATTTTGCCATCTTTCTTTGGTATGAGAACAACATTGGACAACCACATGGGATAGCGAGCTACTCGAATTACTTTGACTTCAAGTTGTTTCATGATTTTCTCTTTGATTTTAATACTTACATCTGTTTTAAATTTCCTCAACTTCTGTTTGACAGGAGGGAACGCAGGATTAGTTGGCAATTTGTGAGCCACTAATTCAGTGCTTAAACCAGGCATATCATCATAAGAACATGCAAAAACATCCTTATAATCAATTAATGCTTGAATCATTCCATCTTTTAGTTGTGGCAAAACATATACACTGATTTTAGTTTCCCTAACATCTTCTTGATCCCCTAGATTTATTGGCTCAGTCTCATTCAAATAAGGATTCAGTTTTTCTTCAAACTGTACCAACTCTTTGCTTATTTCTTCTAGTGCTTCTTCTTCATCATATTCCCCATCCTGCTTCATTACATCTTGATTAGTTTGGATTTTAAGATCAGGCTGAAAATTCTGTATGCATGTCATGTCATTAGAATCAGAATAAAGAGAACTGTGTAAGAAAGAAAAACAAAATATATTAGACACGAAACAAAAGGGACATTGCATTTCATTAAATAAAAAGATAGAAGGGTTTAAACATAGATGCCAAATAACATAAACAAACTAAAATCCGAATTACAACCCTGAAATAACTCGGATAAACAGAAAGAAAAACAAAATAAACTACCAAAACTCCCTCCTGACGGGGAGAGGAGTGACTTCCCAATTATTGAGCCGGACAGCTGGACCTATGAATTGCACGTCTGCCATACTGGTACCTTCTCCTGCTTCGACCATATCAACCTCAATAAAAAGGTTCTGGAAGTCATCAACCAATTCAACTTCAAATTCCACATGCTTCGTGACACTGCTATTAACAAATGATTCACTAAGTAGTGGCATTGGGCGAGGGAGTGACCATGTTTCCTTTTTCCTTCCCTTGGCTTTCTTTAAATTTTCAGCCGTAGGCTCAAATCCCAGACAAAACGTGCCCATGTTCTCACTCGGACATATGGGATGAACTATACCATGCAGAGACGCTCCCAAACCCTTTCCTGGCTCAAATCCTTATTTCCAAAGTTCACTCACCATCATGATAGAAACAGAAGACAATTACGGTCCCAGTATAGCCTGCCATTCAAAGATACGATCCACTAGCACTGTATCAAAAATTTGATAGACGAATGTCTCCTCTACATTATTTGCTTCAATAAGAGACAAGGGAGAATCTTCGTAGGCTGACAAATCTCCTTCACCATGAATAACCACTTCTTGCCTGTCATGTTCAAACTTAATCATTTGGTACAGTGTAGACGCAACTGCCTTGGCCTTTTGAATCCACGGCCTTCCCAACAACAGATTGTAAAAGGAGTCTACATTCAATACTTGAAACTCTACGGCGAACTCAACAGGCCCTATGGTCAACATTAGTTCTATTTCGTCAATGGAATTTGATTTTGCACCATCGAAAGCCCTAACGCATACATTGTTGGGCCTGATCCTGTCAGCGCCAATATTCAATTTTTGCAAAGTAGAAATAGGGCAAATATTTACGCCTGAACCTCCATCAATAATGACATGAGTGACGTAGAAATCTTCATACTTCACTGTAATGTAAAGGTCCCGGTTATGCCCTGTACCTTCAATGGGCAATTCATCATCAGAAAAGCTGATCCGATTGACCTCAAAGATTTTTCCAACCATTTTCTCAAGTTGGTTGATTGTAATCTCCCTTGGAACATATGCTTTATTTAATATCTTCAGTAAAACATCACGATGCTCCTTGGAGTGCAACAACAAAGATAAAAGGGAAATTTGAGCAGGGGTTTTCTTCAACTGGTCTAATATTGAATATTCTGGCAATTTCATCTTTTTCAAAAATTCTTCTGCTTATTCTTCAATGATAGGATTTTTGATAGATGACGGTCCACTCACCGTTGGCTTGGACTTTCTTAAGCTTTCAGGCTCAAAACATCTTCTGGACCTAGTCAAACCCCCTACCTCATCTACATCTTTCACTACTTCTTTCCCGTGATAGGTCATCACAGTTCGCCCATAATTCCAGGGAACCCTTTTCGTATCGACTATCAGAGGTTGGGTCACTGGTTTGAGGATAATAGGCGCTGCCAGTGCTCCTTTCACCGTCAAGATGGGCTGACTCAAAGCTCCCACCACTGTCAACTTAGGTTTACCCTGACTTAAATCAACATACCTTCTAGTGCCTTGTACTGTAATCAGGGGTTTCTTTGTGCTTTCTAGGGCTTTATCTCCTCTCATTCCTTCTTGGCTCAATGACGTTGCTTTCAAAGACTCTGCTATATTCACCTATTTCTCCTCAATGATCTGTATCTTGACAATAGGCTTATAACCCCTCGAAGACTCTTTTCCATCATTTATCAATTCTAACATATTGGCTTCAGCATGGGTTGGCAGCGGATTCTGGTTAATGTTTGGACCCTCCGGAGCTCGGACCAGTATCTGATTTGTGTCAATTAAATCTTGAACAGCTCTCTTTAAATGCCAGCATCTCTCAATATCATGGCCTGGCATGTCAGAACAGTACGCACACCTTAAACAATAATCGAGATTCCTCGGTGGTGGATTTGAAAGCCTTCCTTTAATTGGGCTTAAAACCTTGAACTTTTCCAACCTATCAAACAAGCTAGCATATGACTCCCCAAGCGGTGTGAATTGATTTTTGACCGCCTTCTCCTTCTTATACTCGGGCCTAGGCTGAAAACTGGGTCTGGAGGGGTTTTGGTAATTTGGTGAAACGAATGGGCGATTTTGTTGAGCTTGCACGCGCCATTGCGGGTAAGAAGGGGTTTGGCCATATGGTTGCGCGCTATATACTGGGAATGGGTATGGCGGAATGGAATAGAAAGGGTTTTGTGGAGGGTAGTAATGATGGGGAGGAATATATGGAGCTTGGGCGTAGACTTGGGCTTGGGATTGGGGATAGGGGCGAGGTGGTCTTTTGGGATAGGAATGGGTTCTAGCTACGACTGTCGCCACATCCTCTTTCTTTTTTCTTCCTCCGAATGTGCCAGATCCACCTTGAATCGCTTGTGTGGTGGCTTTTAATGCGGCAAAACTACTATTCGGCCGGTCTTAATTCCGTCCTCTATCATCTCCTCCATTTTGAGGACTTTCATAAAAGACTTTCCCATTGCCGGAAGTAAATTTTGAAAATAGGTCTCATCTTGCGCCTGAATGAAAACTTCTACCAACTTACTTTCTTTCATTGGAGGCTTTACCCTGGCGGCCTGTTCACGCCACCTTATCGCGTATTCCCTAAAATCTTCAGTGCTCTTTTTCTTCATGTTGACCAAAGATTTTTCGTCCAGAATCAGGTTGATGTTGTACTGAAAATATTGAACAAATTCAGAAGCCAAGCATCCCAGCTGTTCCATTTATCGATATCTCGATCGATAAACTATTCTGAGGCCAGGTCTGAAAGACTCTCGCCAAAGAAGGCCATGAGCAATTCTTCCTTTCCTCCTGCAGCCCTTAACTGGTTGCAATAACATCTTAAGTGTGCCACGGGATCACCGTGTCCTACATACTTTTCGAACTTAGGCATATTAAAACCGAGGAGGAGGTTGATGTCTGGGAACATGCAAAGATCTTTATAGGAAACACTCCTATAATCTCTGATTCCTTGCAAATTCCTCATTGCCTGTTCTAAACTTTTCAATTTCTGGGCTATGATATCCTGTTCCTCCGTTGCGACAGGTTTCTTCGTATCAAATGGAAATGCAGGCGGCTGAGTGTACCCATACGGTTCATTCATTTGCAAAGTAGGCTCCAGGGCATAATACTGACTATCTGAAACCTTCAGTACTGGCTCACTGGCAGACTTAGGAAGCCTCATTGTGGGACTCACATCATATATAGGAGTTTCATGTGGTGGTAGAGCCATGAATACCGGTGTGATCGGTGATGCTGGCTGAGCAGCTGGTCTTGATTGGGGAGCTGCCAAGGGCACACCAGACTGCCAGGATAATAATATCGCGGAGTGAATCCCAGCGCGTGATCAGGTGACTTAGTAGGAGCAGAGAATTACGCCTGAGAGAGCGGTGGCCAATTAGAGATATTCCCAAGACCTTCAGAGAGCGGAGGAAGAGGCATTTTACTGGCCCATGCCCGGTGTAAATCTATCAATTATTGCCTGAGCCTTACTACCTCATCATTGTGTTCAGAACTTTCTTTCCTGTGATCCTGATCCGGGTCAATGAGCAAATTTTCAATCTCCCTGCTAGCCATGACGAGCTTTGCTTTGGATCTAGTGAAGTATGAGTGACTAGCCAGAGTGCTGTAAACCTACCACTATTATCTGAAAGAACATGCTCATCAAAGACGACATCCGTTAGGATTAGGGCACACAACAAGCATGGGAATCACATTGGTAAAATTGCCCTAAATTCATATTCATTTCTACCAGCTTTTGAGGGTAGCGAGGTCATTTTAACATCATGCTGATTTTTGTCTACACTTTTTTTTTCTACCCTTATTATTATTATTATTATTATTCGTATCCATCTCTGTTCTTTTCCATTCTCTCATTATCTACCTTTGTTTTATCATTCTTTATGGCTTTTGTTTTCCTTAAAAGAGAAAAAAATAATGAAAACAACGAAACAAAATGATTAGATCGAACCCAAAAGTAGGTTGCCTACGTATCATGTTGTACATGAATCAGATCTTGCGTAGTTCGGGCAGCATGTGCATAAACATTACCCACTTTTTTTTTTGCGAAAACGAAAATAAACAAACCAAGGAAAGACATAACATCAAAACATTTTGAAGAAACAAAAAAACATGAACGTACAAAAGTTTGGGACCACTTTAAAACTAAAAAACAAATACGAAACAAAATTATAGACCCCTAAGATGACGTAGGTGAAATTACTAATAAAGACTCTAATACCAAAAACAACTTGACTTCAACTTAAAGCAGACACCACCCTACAATGACAGACACATAAAAGACTCAAACTGAATAAAGATTAGAAGTGCTCTTTCAGACTAGTGCTCTGCGTGATGACCCTGGCTGATATGGACCTGCCTCTGAAGTTCTCTTTCTCCCATTTAAACTTTGTAGCATATCCTGTAAAGACACCCTGATACCGGGTAAGAAGCTTCGGGCCCGTATTCCTAATTCATGAGGAGTACACTTGGAAAGATTATTCTGACACCTTTCTACCGTCTTGAACAAATCTGCTAGCTGAACCCTCAGTGTTTCCACTTTGGACCCTACACTTTCATCCTAATGATCGTCTACTACGCATTATTCCTGTATTCTCCCTCTAAGCTGCGCTGGTAAGGGTTGATTGATACCCCGAGGGATAGATTGAAGCCAGATCCCATATCCCTGAGTGTACCCCAGATTATCCAAACTTTCTTTGAGTGTGTCTACACCTAGCTTTGTCGCATGCTTCCAAAACTGCTCGTACTTGCTCTCACCTAAGGCTTGGTCCTTGAAGTACTCAACATCCTTCAGAAGATCCACTGCTGGTGGCACCTCTTGCAGCCTACCCTACTGGCGCATCACCCTAGAAAGACTGTATGGTCTAGTGCAATTGAGCCCTAACATAACTAAAGGGAGCGGCGTCTGATAACCCAATAATACTATCTTTGGGCGAAGCCACAGATAAGTCCACAAAATGTTATCCCTGGTTCTTGATTCAAGAAATTCAATCTAAGCCTCGACTCCCACGGGTAGCGAGAATTTATCTAAACGCAACCTGGAGTCCATGGCTTTCACTCGATTAGGAATACAATGATCTAACACGTCTGGCCTAACTAAAGAAGGCGCATGCAAATGATCCATCATCCATAACTGCAATATCAGGTTACTGCCCTCAAAAAATCTCCTTCCCCCCTTCACTTCGGTTAAAACCTTATATATTTCTGTTAAGATCATGGGTATGAGAGTGAACCTGTCCTTTTGATTAATGCCCTTGTCGTTTTGATCCTTATGAAATAGGGCCATCACCACATATTGCAAACGGGTATTAATACGTCTTTCTTCTAGTGGAAACACTAAAGTACCTAACAAAGCGAGGGTGAAGACTTCAAGACGCTTGCTCTCCCACTTCTCCTTGGTCACATGAAATTCATCCCAAAAGCAATCAAAACCTTCCGAGGGCCCGAATCTAGCGAACAAAAAATCTAGGAAAACCTACGAATCACTTAAACAACCCAAACGGATACCCTTACTTTTTAAACCACAAGACTGCAAAAATCTCACGCTAGTATGATTTTGTGCTCGGATCATATCCTTCTCGATATAGGGCAAATGCAATAAACCGGATAGTACTGCCAAAGTGGGAGTCATTTCACATTCCCCAAACCTGAATACCAAACCACTCGGATCCCAAAAGGTCAACAAAGCCTCTATTAAATCTGGACGAGGGGTAACATGCAGAAGTTCCGTAAGATCACCTAATATTTTAACCAGTTTCTGCTGATCAACATAGTTAAACATTTCCCACCATTTGATTAACTTTTTGGGCACCTTGACAACCATCAGAACTCTAGACTTGGTGGACAAATCCATCCTGTAATAACACACAAGACGTTATCTCAAAAATTCGACAGGAGTAGAAGACTCCCAACCCCTTGGGATTTTTGACGCAAACATATGTCGATGGAACAGACCACATTCCTGACTCCAATTTGTCGAATAGAAGTACTGAGCGAAATAAGTCTACTTGGCAAACAACTCTAGATTACGGGGCGAGAGACCTAGGCTAATACTAAGACAAAGACCAACACAAAGATTTACCGGACCCACGGAGGGTTGCCTACGTATCCTAACCCAAGGGAAGGGAATCAGGTATGCGTAGTTCATTCAGATTGGACAATTAACGATTAACTAATACATTGACCCTAACTTAAGAGACAAACGAAAAAAAACTTTTGGATTTTCAGCTAGACACTTTAACTAAGACTGATACCACCAATTATAAAGAAAAAAAATCTTTTTGGTATTTTTGTTTTTTGACAAATAAGTAGAAAAGTCAAACACACATTTTTTTTTAATTTATTTTTTGAATTTAAGGTACTTTGAGAAGACAAATGTAAAATGTAAAAAAATCTTTTTGCGTTTTTGGATCGTGAAGAACAAAAGCCGTAAAGAATTCTAAAATAAACTATGACATTCCTCTCTTTTTTTTTTTAATTTTTTTTGACTCACTTTTTTTCTATTTTTTCTTTTTCATTTTTACCTACGCACCTTACTCCTAACAATATTTTTTATTATTATTACTCTCTTTTTTTTATTATCAAAAATTAGTCCGTCAAATGACCATGTTACCCTTAAAAATGCAGCAGTTAGCACGTAGGGACGTTTTAGAGGTGAGTCTCCTACAAAGGACCATGTGGGTCCCGCTAGGTCTCCGTATGATGCACATAAGCATGACCTAAAGGCTGACCTACGTTGTGGTTTACTAACAGTTCGGGGGAGCGTATGATCGATAGTGGCTGCTTTGCTTTCCACCTAGTCCATAACACCGACGGCTCTCCCCTTAAAATAAGGGTGACTCAACTAGAGGTTGTGTACAACAGGTTTACTACGGACTTGTTACAGAAAGAAGGCCGAGGGTGGACTCATGATGACAGATATAAAGCGGTAACACATAGGATAAATACTATAACAAAGAGCACGAAAAAGAACAAAAGTGAAAATAACACAAACAATAACCACAAACAATGCTTATACACTCGTAATGTCAAACAAAGCTGATACGACTTCAAAAATAGCTCGAATTCTGAAAACTTGTCATTTGTCCCCAGCAGAGTCGCCAGAGCTACCCCCTTTTTTACGTACTCCAAAAAAAAGATATGGTTATTTTAAGTTCGAAAGGGTTTTATTATTAAAGTGACAAGAAATGAAAATTTATTTCGGAAAAGGGTTATTTACATTTTTTACTCAGAGTCGCCACTTGGCATAATCTGGTGTGCCAAGTTACCATGGGAAAAATCCTTTTCAAAACCATTTGACTCTTTAAATTGGTTTGCGAACAGAGACTCCGGCTAAGGAATTCTGTTTACCGAGGGGAAGCTGTTAGGCACCCCTCGATCCTGTGGTTCAACCACGGTCGCTTGGTAGAGTGTATCAACTATTTTGGCATTACGAAATGTATAAACCACACAAAAGCACACAAAATAATCAAACAATAAACAAAACAAAAAAACAATCCAAAAATGTGAAGTCCAGTCCAATTATACAGTCCAAAAATAAATAATGCGGAAATATAAATCTATTCTACCCTAGACTAATCCTATAATACGCTCTACCGCTTCACCCGATGCCTCAGGCCTTCACCACGAACATCTTCCAAGTACAAGGTACTTCGAGGCATTCCGTGGTGAATCAATATATACAGATACTTCGGGGCATTCCCCGGCCAAATTAATACAATAGATATCAATGTATAAATCAAAACCATTCTACAAACATTTCACCATTCAACAATCACAAATCCTAAATCTTACCTACCCAACCTACCTTTGCCTAAACCAATCGGCGTATCACGATACTACCAAGTTCAATTAGCGCTCGTTTCAAGTTAAACACACAATGAAATCAACTAATCCAAATATCCAATTATATCAAATTTTAATTCTCACCCCCAAGTTCATTTTTAACCACATGATTAGTGTATGCTTCGATTTTCCAGTCACATCTCATAATCCGAAACCAACATCAAATACAACACAAACAACGAAGATTCAAACCAAACACACAACAAATAAATCATCCACACCCACAACATCAATAAAGTGTCAAGATAAAATAAAGATCGGTAGAAGAAATGGACCTCGATGAAACTGATCCTTGTCGATAATAAAGAAATCCGAAGACCAAAATACTCGACCGGAGAACCTCACAACGAACAAACCCAATCAGTGTCTCAAAATTTCCAGCCGAACAGATTTCAACCAAAGAACAAGACCTCAAAGTGAAAACCAAATCACGAATATTGGACCGGTTAGTCACGAACACCCCCCAAACGCAATATCGAATGGACCCCGCAACATACAAGACCCGAACACCCACTAAAGATCCAATAAAAGGGCTGAAACCGAATGGAATTGAGCTCAGGAGAACTGGCGTGACAAAAATAAAACTAAAAAAGAAAGTAATCAAAAAAAAAGTCCAATTCCGATAAATCTCCATATGCTTCGACGTTTTTCCGGCAACAACAATCACCGGAGCCAATAATTGGACGCGATATCTATCTCATTTTTAGTGCGTATCTCGATGTAACACCCCGTATTCAAGTACATATATTGGCGTATTCAAGTATGTGTATTGGTCTTATTTATATGGAATTAATTTTATTTTATTTTATTTATACCGGAATTTGCCCGTCGATGGTTCCATACGAAGGTTATTGAATAAGCTTTCCAACGATATAAATATTTCCAAAAACGGATAGGTTTCGGATATAATCGAGCACGTTCGAAACTATAAAACGGTGGCCGGGATATTGGGAATAATAAATGTGCAGGAAAATTTCCTGCACACAAACTACTGAGGTCAGCCATTTTTTTGGGTCAACTTTGAACGATCATAACTCACTTAATATAATGAACTGGGAGAGCTTCCACCTATGAAAAGAAAGATCTTTGAGTCTTATTTCCAATGCAATTGGTTTCATCCAAATCCGACATCTGAGTAATGAGTTATACTCGTTTTACTTCAGCCTCTCAAAATAGATTTTTAGGGTCAACTTCAAACGATCATAACTCCTTGTACAGGATGAACTGGGTAGCCTACTTTATATTAAATGAAATACCTTTGAATTATATTTCCAACGATATCAATTTCACCCAAATCTGATATCGGAGCAAAGAGTTATGGTCGATTTACTTTAGTCTATCAAAACAGTCCACCATGGACAGATTCGGATTTACTTAAATTTTAAGGGCAATATGGTCATTTTCCATCACCTCATGGACGAAAATTGGTCATTATATACATATAATTAGCCTCATATCCATCATTTATCATCCAAATTATTGAAGAATAAGAAATCCTAGCCTAAGTTCAACTCCAATTATCTTGTGATTCAACCGTAGAAATCCAAATTGATTCCGTAGTTGTGTTCACCGTCTCGAGGGCTTCGAGAAGCACCCCTTATATGTGCCAACAGGACTTCGAAATCAAAAGGGCCATTTTATGGTAAGGATGTAAATTATGTTGGTGTTATTTATATGGATATGTATATATATATGCATGTGAGCATAAGAAGTATGTTATTTGATTGTTGTTGAAAGATGATTGGAAATGATGTTGGATTATTCTTGTGCATAGTTGGATTATGTTGAATTGTGAAGGGATTTGGTGTGATGGTGTGGTATTGAAATGATGATTATATATATATACACATAAACCGATTGTTCAAGTTGGTTTTTGGAATGCTTTGCAAATATTGGTTGTATGGAATTATGGAAGAGAATTGTGGTGTTGGGTTGCTAATACTAGATGCCAAACATTTCATTGTAGATAAGTGATTTGTAAAGGAGGGAAGTTGTGTTGAATTGGTATCCGAATCTACAACGAGGTATGTAAAGCATACTCTAACGATGTTCTTTGGCATGAAAACACCAATGTTCCATCAAGTAAGATTCCGAGGTTGTCCAAAAACATGTATTGTTCTACATTACCAACGAAGTTGTTTCCATTCTATAAAGTGTCAAAATGTTTCATTGATATACCGAAAGACTCCTATTTCATTGTTGTGATATTGATGATTCCGAAACACATTGTTGATGTACCAATGAGTCTTTATTATATCGTTATTGTATAGAAAGTCTATTACTTGGTTTCTATTGATGTATCATTATTCCAAAGGTACTATATTGGCATGAACATTAATTTAATAATCTCAAAAGCTTTTGAACTAAGTTATTGGAAAGATCTCTTATGTGTGTTACTTGATATACGTGTGGGTGGTAGCTCAGGGGCTTAAGCCTAGCATGGGCTGATCCCGATATTTGATATGATTACAGTTGATATGTACTGGGGGTAGCCTAATGGTCACAGTATGGTACAATATTGATTATTGTTAGGTGGTTGGAGGTTCGGGAGGAGGAGGTAATGGCGAATGATAATTGTAAAGAATAAAATGAACGAATGTATACCGTTCCACAAATGTGTTTGAATTCAAGAACCCAATTCAGATTAATGATAATGTACATGATCCTAAAAGTGTTTATGAAGTGTGGTTCACTTCTATTATGATTTATTCACTTGCGTCTGATTTTCTTGATCCCCCGTATCACATATGATTATTTACAGCTTTACATACTCAGTACATATTTCGTACTGGCATCCCTCACGGGGGACCTGCATTTCATGCTGCAAGCACAGGTGCTTCAACTCATTCACAACATAGATAGGAGCCAGGTCATACAGCTATTGTTGGTGAGCTCCAGTTTGCTTCGGAGCTTTCCGAGTCGGTCCCTTATGTTTTGTTATTGTACAGGAGTCATGTGTGGGTGGGGGTTTGCCCTGACCGTAGTTATGCCATGTATATCCTAGAGGCTTTGTAGACATAAGGAAGGGTAAAGTCATGGAAGTTTATATAGTGATGTTATATTTGTATATGTGGTGGCCCCGACGGCCAAGTATTATATATATATATATATATTTGTGCGTGTTGTACTGATACAGGTAATTAGACCCTTCTATATGCAACGAAGTGCTGTCCAAATTTTTAGTGACATGTAAGTGAAAGTACAGGTATTTGAACGGTTTCTCCCGAGCCTTCTCGGATTCGGGTGCCAGTCCGGCCCGATGGGATTTTGGGGCGTGACACTCGACTTTCGGTAAAAGGGTGATGGGAATTTGAATGAATTTTTCAATTGATTCTTCTCGTTCAGTGTATTTCTCCCTCAAGGACCATTTCTTTCCGCATTTCTCCTCACCCCTTTATTTCCAGTGAGAGCTATGGTGTATATCTATGTGTGTATTTTAGTATGGGGTATGAATGGTGAAGAAAATCTATGTTGTTTCCTTCGGTCAGGTCTGCTAATGGAGAAAGGGTCTGAGGATGAGTAGTTGAGAGTGTGTGTATATTGAGTATTTTTTTTTGTTTCCAGTGGGTTATAGAATACTATAGTGTGAGTGGAATTCCTGTCCAAGCTCCTCCCATTTCGTGAGTGGAACTGTTATATATGAGGTGAGGGTAGGGTGATGCGGGTGGGTATTGGGGTAGGGTAGGTGGGGTCACATGGGGTAGGGGGTAGTGGTGAGGTGTTGTTTTTTTATTGGGTGGGTTGTTAGAATATTAGGATAAAACAAAATTAGTTAGGGGGTTGTTATTTTGTCATTTTGTGGAGGGATTATCATGCGGGTGAGGGTACACGGTAGGATAAGATAAATAATAGGTAAAATAGATATCGGGGAGGGACGAAATTAGGTGTCTAAAGTAGTCATTGCCTTCCATTCCAAGCCTTTTCAGAATTGCCCTCAAGAAATGAGCAATTCGACGGAGCTCCCACTTTAGGTAGATGCGGTCTTGACCCAGCCCGTAGAAAAGATGGTCCAAATCATTACTTAGGAGGAGGAGGTCGTAGTGCCTCGGAGAAACACGCCTGATGGGGCGTAGGGGTATCCTTCTTGGAGGCATTTTTTTGATTTGGGTGAAGAGGAAGAAGAAGAAGAGACGATTTCTGATATTTTTGGTTTAGGGAAAACTGAAGGGTTGCATAGAAAGAGGGTCTGTACTTATAGACCTGTAGATTGTGTCCGTTCATATATCCACCCAATGGTAGGTCGATGTGTCTGACAAGAGAAAATATTTCGTATGCGAATACCAGCTGTTTTTCCTTGTGAAGAGATGTTTTGTGCAGCTTTTTAATAAATGGGAACGAGAAACAAGGAAAATAATGATTCATTGCATCAATTGGAGAGATAAGCTGGGAAAATGACCAACATAACGTGTTAGATCAGCAATAATATAATCAATACATAATATTTTATAGATCATATATTATATATACCCTAGACTATAGATAGTCTATCGTAGACAAAGCTTTAGGATAATAACTGAACTTTAAAATCTACAGAAATGCACATTCATCCCCCAAAACAGTAGTTTTACAACTGATGCTAAAAAAAAGCCTATTTATGATTTGATGCACATTCTACACGTGGTTCTTTTATGTCCAGATTTCTTGCATATTAAACACTTATTCCTCCTTTTGGACTTGAATGTCTCACCGACGCCCATAGTACGTTTGACTTTCTTCCTTCCGAGTTTGGGATTGTACGGGGGTGGAGAAATTTTGGTGTCTACCAATTCCTGTGGCACAATCCATTCAGCCTCCGAAGGGACCACGTTAATTGCTTTCGAGTATGCGAGGAGGTAACTTTCAGCTTTATAAATTGGCGAAGAGTAGTCATAGATGGAGTTACCATAATCTTTGCCATCGCCGTACTTTGCTCGCAAAGCTGCCATCGCGTGTTCGGATGACATTTTCACCAAGTCAAAATTCCGACAAGAATAACTCCTCTCCAAGAGATTGACCTTGGCAGCAACGCCGTTGCTGAATACCGTATACTCGTCGAGAACCCCATTTGGATTACCCACATACAAGGAATCCCTCACACTCTTATTATCCCTCAGGATCCTTTCCGCAGAAGGCAAAAATATGTTCTCTTTACTATCGACAAATGCATGCCACTCCCTAAATTTTTCACTAAATTTTTTAGCAGTTGAATTGAATATGTACGACATGGGGTACTCCCGTTCATCCATCGAAATCAAGTTGAGCGACTTGGCGATGTTTGTGGTCATCACGTCATACCTATTGCCTGAAAAGTGTGCTCTACTCTATTTTTTAAAACCAAGCACATTTTCAAAGACATGAGCTGCCTCGGGGCATTTACTCTTCAATTCCACAAAATTATCGCTAAACTCATCAAAAGAATAAGCCTTTGCCGCGGCATAGAATAGATAAAGATGTTCTCCGCATATTGATTTACGCGAAGATTTTTCACGAGGTGCCTCATGCAAAGTCCGTGATGTGCATGACTGTATAAAGGGGAGAAGGCATTGACGATGCTAATGTGCCTGTCGGAGATGACGCATAGATCTGGTTCATCTTCTATGATAGACTTCAGATTCTGGAAGAAGAAGGTCCAAGAAGCATCGTTCTCTTTATCGACGACACAAAAGGCAATCGAAAATATATGATTTTCGGTGTCCTGTGCAACGACGCTCAGCAGAACACCCCCGTACTTGCCATACAAATGTGTGCCATCGACGACAATTACCTTTCTCATGTGGGCATATCCTCGTATGCAAGCTCCGAATGCTAAGAAGTAGTAAACGAACGATCCATCCATCCGGTTTACCATGGTAGAGTAAGAAGACCCAGGATTCAATAACTCCAGCATGTGGGAAAAAGCAGGCAAGCAAGCATATCCGTGCTCCGGTGTCCCGCGAATGATGTTCTTTGCAATTACACTTCTTTTCCAACATATCTAATAGCTTGCATTGCAACGCAACTCCTTAAATACAATTCTTTGAATTTCTCTTATGCTTGGACGCTTACCATCCCGAAAATGATTTATGCATACTGAAGCAATCAATTCGGATGAGACTTTTTTGTGCATACGGGTGGCGTTTTCAATGTCGCACGTGTGCATTCCGACATACTTGTATATGCAAAATCTGTCCGAGCTGTCATACTTTTTTGCCCGAATAGTCAGCCACAACCACGAGATAAGCATTGCGCCTTCATCAATTTCGTGCAGCTCTTCTCCATATAATAATCAAAAGACTGCCTCTCCGCTGTTGCTTCTAGTTGCATTTTCAGCTCTTTTTTATCGGTGAATGTTTGACCACAACAGAAATTGGTTCCATCGGTGAAGGAATGTCCTGCTTGTGATTCCGTTTCACCGTCTTCTTCATCATCATGCGAGTCCGATGAAAAGTCTCCCATATGCATAGAATAATCATATGCATATAATAATCTTCCATATTAATTGTATCGTCGACATCGTTCTCGTAATCATTCAAATCATCATCGACTGTTGGGCGCCGCGGTAGGGATGCTGATGAATTCAGTGGTCCTTCAAAGGACCTCTCAACCACATTTATCCTCAAAATTGGCCTAAAGCCATCTGCATCAGCATCCATTATGTACGTTAGCACACGTACATCGCTATTTATGATCGTAGGATTCACCTTTTCCCTCGAATGCATTACATAACTAATCACCACGTCGCTCGGTGCGTAATCTAGATCCCCACTCTGTATTACGCTTGCAACAAATTCGTCGTACGAACTGTTGCGGTGAACAGGAATGAGAATTGTCACCTTGGTAAATGATCTCCATTTCCAACATTTCGAAGTCTCCACCGATTCTCCCATGAAATCACTAGAAACCAGAACAAATTCTGCAATAGATATCCTAGAATTAAGCTTTGGTCGATGGTAGATTATGCTTATAGTCTATGTCGTGTTGTATGCACGGTCGACGACTGGCGAGGACGGGTCGATGACTGCGCAGATTTACGTACAAATACTTGAAATTGCAAATATTGCTTTTAATCAATGATTGTTGGGTTTATGGAATAAAGAAATGAACTTGGAGGCGCTTGAGCTACTGTAATGCACTTTCTAAAGTGGTTTTAAGTAATGTGAGTGATTTAAAATTTTTTAAGAATTGTGGAAAGTGTGTTTGAGAAGATAGGAAACAAATGGAGTAACAATATATGCAATGGACAAGCTTATGATGTTTGTGGACTAATTTACAGTTGATCGCTGGAAAATAACGCCGGAAAAGTGGCTGGAATTGGAGCTTTTTGGTGGAAAAAAAAACCACTTTCTATTTTTAGCTTTTGGAATTATTTTTTTTAATATTTTTGGAAACCTAGATATTATTTTTATATATATAGTGGTGGATGATGGAGTGGATTGAAGTGTATTATTAGAAACTTGTGGGTGAATTTATTAAGTTGGAAGTATTGGGTTAAAGTGAATTATTATAAAGGTTGGGGCTGAAATTGTTAAGTTGGAAAAGTTGGTGGTGAGGTGGAATTAAGTGGGTATTTGACAAAGGATTTAAAACTTGTAGGTATTTGACAAAATAGTTTGGATAAAGAGTCTTTTTGGCATAAAGGCCCATAGAACTGTATATAATTCTAATTAATAAAAATTTTACTCACCAAATTTTCCCAAAACATTTACGGTAATTAGGCAAATATTTGAGTTAAAATTAAATAGAACTGTATTTAATTCTAGTTAATAAAAATGTGACTCACCAAACTAAAGTTTCTAAGCTTTAAAGTTTAAACTAAAGAACTCATTTATCTTCTTAATTTATTGAGTGTTTTTTTAAGTCTTATACTAATTTTTGTATATATTTTTTATATAATTATACCTAATTTGTATTGAATTTAACAAATGCCGAAACACTCCAAAATTGGCCTTAAATCCGGCCCTGAGTCTACGGGATCATGGTGAAGGAATGTAAAGGAACAATAGGGTGAAGATTTTTGAAACCTAGATCACAAATTGACAAAACTCCCTCTGCTTTTTTAAGAGGGCTTATTCGTGAATCTGAATCGAATTTTATGTATATAAAAATGAAATAAAAGCAAACATAAAAATTCGAAAACAAAAAATTTTGGATCAAAATAATATAACACAAACACATATATCTTAGCAACTTGACTTCATATATCCGTATAAAACTCTTAATAATTTAATGGAATTTATCATTAATTCCAATTGAGATGAAAAACACAATGATCTCCACTTATCAAACACAGTCCATCTTCTTGTACATCCCAATAACAAGTAGAAGTATTTGACTCACATAGTTTAACATCTCTATCATAATTAAAAAGCTCAAAATTTCCTTTTTTGTCCCCAAAAGTAATGTCACAATAAATATGATTATCTCCTTTATCAACAATAGGAAGTTCAAGTTTGTAAAAATCCTTTGGATTTAATGGATGGTCACCAAGATCTTGTCCTCTTGCAGAACAATGTATGTCCACTGATTTTGGAGTTGCATTATAAATATACATACGATAAGTAAACAAAGCTGAATTAACATAAGCTGAGAAAAAACTAAATAGGAAAAAAATGACCAAGAGTTGAGATAATTTGGAAGCCATTATAGTTTTTTTTGTTGTGCTTTTTGTGTTGATGTGAGTACAATTTATAATTGTGTGTGGTGTATTCAAGATTCATTAATTTGAATTTTTTTTATCTCTTGATGAGTGGATGACCATTGACTTAAAATAGAAATGTAATTAATTTTAATTAATAGAAATTTGACTGACCAAATTTTTTCCAAAACATTAACAAACTAGGCAAATATTTGAGTTAATTCCCCAAGTACTTACTCGTGGAAATTTCCTACTAAAAACTATTTTTGTTTCTTTTAGGACTATCAAATCACTCAATTATAACTATTTTCTTTAAAATATAGTACTAAATACCATAAAAAATCTCTTTCTCTCTTAATTGACATGCCATGTTAGGATAAACTCTATTTTTAAATAAATTAATTATTAAGTATTTGTTATAATCGAGTGAAATCGTAGAAGTCATTTGTACAAAAATACAAAATTATATTTTAATATATTTGTAAATCCCATTAAGCAAGCCTCATGCGACAAGCTCATGACTGAGAGACAGACGAATGCTGAATTCGGTCTCAGATCTCCTACATGGGAAGCTTTATCTCCCAACCACTCAACCATATCTCTGCGGGCCTGAATCAAGTTTTATCTATATCAATATGAAGTAAAGGCAAACATGCGAATTCAAGAACACAAAATTGGATCAAAATAGTATAATACACGAAAATATACCCCTTAACAACTTGATCTTGATGTCATATATCCATATAAAAGTCTTAATAATTCAATGGAATTAATCATCAATTCCAATTAAAGTGCAAAAAACATGAGTGATTATCTTCTTTTAGCATACATAATCCATCCTCTTTACAGACCAATAACAAGTATGTGGATTATCCACATTACAAGATTGACCATCTCTTCATAATCAAAAAGCTTAAATTTTCCTTTCTTGTTGCCAAAAATAATGTCACAAAATACATTATTATCTGCTTTTAACTACTACATGTGTGTGTTAATGTGAGTACGATTTTATAATTGTATGTGGTGTAATTCAAAATTGACTTAAACTAGGAGATTTTAATTCTAGTCAATTAAAAGATGAAAATGTGACACGTCAATTTTGACCAAACATTAATAAACTAGGCAGATACGTATATCAATTCATGGTCAATTTGAGCTTTGTCTCAAACTCTAACTATACATAAAACCTTCTAAGACATTTCGTTAAATTGGGTGCTCAAATAAAATTAAAATTAATTTTCCATTGTAAAGCAACATTTTAATTCATTCTTGTAACGAAAATGAGTGCGTCGCAAGTATATATGGGTGCTGCCCATTTGAACGTTATCGCCATCACCACGCGACTACTTTGAGCATTAAAAGTCATTGAGGAAAGTTGCAACGATGATGCTTTTACTAATATGTTATATTTCAATTCGAGGGCAATAGAAAAAATCCCCGACGTGAGCTTTTTTTATTAAATGAATCTCCCACTCAGTGCGAATCTAAATCAAGTCTTATGTATATAAAAATATAATAAAACTAAATGAGTCAAATATCAAGCCTTATCTATAGATGACATAACTCACATATGTATAATACCCCCTTAATAATTCAATGGAATTAATAATCAATTCCAATTGAATTGCAAAATACAAGGGCCTCCTACTGGGGTTTTTCTCCCCATACAGAATCCATTATAAAGTATACCCCAATAACACTCATGTTGATCTAAATTACAAATTTTACTATCTCTATCATAATTAAAAAACTTAAAATTTCTTGTTAAGAATTTGTTCCCTACTGATTTTCTTACTTTCGCCTAACTTTTGCTTATCGATGGAACGTGTTGCCTGACGTGCTCCACTGACGAGTTTCAAAGAAGCAGTAAACAGAAAGTAAAGAACACAATGATTTTTATGTGGAAAACACCCGACTCAAAAGGTGTAAAAAAACACGACCTGCACCTCTACAGGATTTAACCCCAACTTCACTAAAAAACTCTGAGCCTCAATAACGACTGATTACAAAACTCTTGTAACAAACAAATAGGAATTATGAACTCTAATTCCTATAACTAAACAACTAGGAATTATAAACTCTAATCCCTATAACTCAATAACTAGGAATTATAAACTCTAATTCCTAACTACATACACACCTCCCAAGGTATGTGTTCCCAAAGTCTGAGTTATCCCAAACTTGAAGATTAGCTCCTAATTCAGTTTATAACACACTGAAACTAATATTACATGAATAGCTCAAACACAATGAACAACTCTAAAAATCAACTCTCCAAAGAGTCATTCTTTATTTCAAACTCCTACTTTAATTAGAACTCTCATAGCATAGAGTTCTACTTCAAGTGAGACTCCTTCTTCAATTCCAACTCTTGTCTCCTTAGTGTTGTAGTAAAACTCCAACTCTTTTGAATTCTTCAATTTTCAGAATCTTTCTCCTTCCACACATTGGACTCTTAAGGATATGCTTAGAAGTGAAACTCCTTCTTCACATAGGACTCCTTTTTCAACTCAACTTACTTTCCCTTATCATCAAGTGTTTGAATCAAATTCAACTTGTTTCATTTATATTGTCATTCATCAAAACTTCAAGGTTCCAACAAATTTCCCCTTTTTGATGATGACAAACCTTTTTTTCTTTGTGCATTCAAACATCTTCACCTGTTGGCACTAAAGTTTAAAACACTAGAATGAAACAAGTTAGTCAATGGTTTACAAACATTGCATAACCCTCTTTATCTTCCCCTTTTGGCATCATCGAAAACCATTTCAATGCAATAATATACTAGCCAAAGTATCTGTTATGTTATTCATGGACACTGGGGCAATCACCAAAACAATCAGACAAAGACTTTAGCCAACATAGTAATGTATTAAAGAGAGTAAAAATATGAGTCAATTTAGCAAAGATAACCATTCCATTTAACTGTCAGAGCATGTTCCTCATTAAACCTAAGCTAGTACTGAACAAAGTAAAATAATTAAGCATTAAGAAAATGCGGTATAAAAGGGGGACATGACTAAGGATACAAATAGTGAGGAGCTGATAAGGAAGGTGGAACAGGTGATATCAACTGTGTCAATTGATGAATGACTTCAACATTTTCATCCCTCTATCAATCAAGGTCAAGCTTCAAAGTCATGATCCTAGCCTTAAAGACCTCATATTCAACTTTATGACTGTCTTATGGAGCTTCTAGTTCAAATTTTTTTTTCAAATGTCTTAGCTCTCCTTATTGAAATGGGTAGAGCAACATGATTCATCTGTTTAAGAACATCTTTTTTTTTATAAGTCAAACCTGATTTATGACTGAGAAGCCCCAAAAAAATTACCAATTAGGAACTAAAAGGGAAAGCATGGCCTTTTTCATTCTTCAGAAACATATGTTGCATTTGATTGATGATCAAGCTAGACAAATCCATGGTACACAACTAATATTTTGGTTGAGAAAGAAGAAGGAATTTCTGGTATAGGATTAACACACTTGTGCACACCCATTTGGAGAGAATCAAAGAAAGTTTGGTCAATAATTCATTAGCTTTATTAGACAATGAGAGGATGAAGTGTATGGAATTGAACAGGTGTGCTCAACTGTTTCAACTTAGACAGCCTATGCTTATGTTAGTGTAGAACATACCTGATAAGAAGAACTTTGTGGTCACAATTGCTTGCTTGTACCTATTTTTCTGCACAATCTAATACAAAATTAGGTTAAAAAAGTTAAAAATCTGAAATTGAGACACACAACTAAATGTGCAAGATTGAATAGAATAACTTTTTAGCTAATAAGATTAAAAATAAAAATGATTATTCTAGCCAATCATTGAGGGGAGTTCATGCAATTTTAATCATCCCCAAGTCTAACCTATTCCTTTCAAAATGCTCTCTACTTAGTACCTTTGGTGCTTCTCCAGTCAATTAAGTAACCCACATAGTCAATATTTTTATAGCCCTCAAGAGTGAAATTACTTTCATTTGAATACCATAGTCTCAAGCTATTGATTCCCATGAGATATCTCAAGATTCTTGTGACAACACCAATTCTTATGAATTACCAACAAAATTATCGTCAGCTTGTGTTGGTGTTATTGATGCATCAATTTCTTAATTTGTTGTTTCCCCTGTCAATATGCCCTTAGTCTGTACAATAGTTGAACCAGGTGGTACAACATGTTGCCCCTGTCAATATGCCCTCAGTTTGTACAACTGTTGAACCAGGTGGTACAACATGTTCCTGTTCATGCACATCAGTTTCACAGTCATCCTCTTTCTTCATTTTCTTTAAACCTCCCTTGCTTCCCCCTTACACGAGCCTTGCTTCCCCCTTACACGAGCACTACAAATTTGTCCATCTTTCAAATGATCCATTCCCCCTTTAAATGTGGTGAGTGAAAGAAACTTTATTTTCTTCTAGTCTTATGCCTTGAGCAAGCCTTATCCATGTACAAATTTTGCTTGCCTCCTTTCACTCTCACCTGCAAAACAAATTAGGGGTTAAATTTAGGCACCCAGACAAGCTTGGGTCCTTTCTTATGAGTAAATAGATGAATCAGATTTGTTCTAGCCCATGCAGGCAACAGGTTACGTGACCTGTTTCTCTGACCAGGTTTACTGTAACACCCCATATTCAAGTACGTGTATTGGCATATTCAAATATGTGTATTGGTCTTATTTATATGAAATTAATTTTTTATTTTATTTATATCGGAATTTGCCCGTCGATGGTTCCATGCGAAGGTTATTGAATAAGCTTTTCAATAATATAAAGATTTCCAAAAATGGATAGGTTTTGAATATAATCGAGCACGTTCGAAACTATAAAACGGTGGCCGGGATATTTAGGAATAGTAAATGTGCAGGAAAATTTTTTGCACACAAACTACTGAGGCCAGCCAAATTTTTAGGTCAATTTTGAACGATCATAACTCCCTTAATATAATGAACTGGGAGATCTGCGACCTGTGAAAAGAAATATCTTTGAGTCTTATTTCCAATGCAATTGGTTTCATACAAATCCAACGTCTGAGTAAGGAGTTATACTCATTTTACTTCAGCCAATAAAAACAGATTTTTAGGGTCAACTTCAAATGACCATAACTCCTTGTACAGGATGAACTGGGTGGCCTACGTTATATGAAATGAAATCCCTTTGAATTATCCTTTCAATGATACCAATTTCACTCAAATCCGATATCGGAGTAAAGAGTTATGGTCGATCTACTTTAGCTTATCAAAACAATCCACCAAAGGACAGATTTGACATTATTTAAATTTTAAAGGCATTTTGGTCATTTCCTATTATATTATGGATGGGAATATATGTATATATACATGTATATGATTTCAAAAACTCATTTTCATCATCAATCATTGAGAAAGAACAAACCCTAGCCAAATTTGACCTTTAAATTACTTTTGATTCAACCGTAGAAATTCCAAAGTAATCCAATAACTGCATTTGTCATCTCGAGAGCTTCGAACGGCACCTATTATTTGTGCAAACAGGATTGCATAATCAAGAGGTAAATTATAAGGTATGAATATTGTTTGCCTTTATTTTTTTCCATATGTGTATGTATGATAGAGGATTATATGTATTGGATGTTATTGAAAGGTGATGGAAATAGGATTATGAACTACTTTGCATGGTTTGGTTGTATCGAATTGTGGAAGGTGGATATGGTAATTGAGTTATGGAAGGTGGATATGGTGATATACTATTGAATTGATGATTATTTATGTCTATGGCTCAATTTGGTTTAATGGATTGGTTGGAAGGATAAATGAATCCAAACTTGATATTGGAAGATGTTGTATGAATATGCATGGCATGTGAATGTAATTGGAGTATAAGAGGGTTAAGGTAACACCCTTTATGGTGTAATTAAGGCTTACTACTTAACCACTAGTTTGGTGAATTCAAATAATTGAATTGTGACATTTGGTTGCTAATACTAGATTACTATATATGTTCATTGTAGATAAGTAATCCGAAAAGATGGGAAGTCCATTTGGGACTAGTATTGAAGGTTGAAAGTCAGGTATGTAAAGCATACTCTATACCATATCTTTGGCATGAAAGTGAACAATTATTCTATTAAGAAAGTTTCCAAAGTTATTCAATAACATGCGGTCCATAATGATTTTGTATGATGTCCTACGTTACCAATGAACTTGTTTCCACCCTACAAGATGTCAAGACATTCCAATACTTATTTGTTTTCCAAATCTTACATGTGCACTAATGAATGTCAGAAGGTATCCGGTTACTCAAACAAGATCCATGTGCTATTAATGACTCCAAAATGTTTCATTGATATACCAATAAGTTCCTACTTCATTGTTATGGCATTGATGACTCCAAAACACTTCATTGATGTGCCAATGAGTTCTTACTTCATTGTTATTGCATTGATGGTCTATTTATATGTCTCTTATTGATGTATCATTGTTTCAAAGTATCAAAAATGCGGTGGCGACCAAAATAACAATCTCAAAGATTAATTGAACTAAGTGATGGAAGTTCTCTCTTATTGGGTGGTATCCCAGGGGCATAAGCCTATCATGGGTCGATCTCTATTTATGTTTTTATGGGTGGTATCCTAGGGGCATAAGCCTATCATGGGTCGATCCCAGTTGATATGTACTGGAGGTAGCCTAATGGTCACAGTACAGTACAGTAATAATTACAAAGATGATAAGAACAAAGGTAAAGTGATTGAATAAATACAATGTACAGGTTGTCGCAAGTTCTAGTAAGTGTGGTCCACTCTTATTACGATTTATTCACTTGTTTCTGATTTCTATTGAGCTCCTATATCATATGTGATTATCTACAGCTTTACATACTCAGTACATATTTCGTACTGACGTCCCACACGGGGGACCTCCATTTCATGCTGCAGGCACAGGTACCTCAGCTAATACATCGCACAAGTAGGAGCCAGGATATCCAGCTGCTTTTGGTGAGCTCCAATTTGCTTCAGGGCTATCCGTGTCGTATCCAGTCACTTTTGGTATTGTATAGAAGTTAGTTATATGGAGGGGTGTGTCCCGACCTTAGTTAAACTCTATGTACTATCTAGAGGCTTTGTAGACCTAATGTACAGTCAAGGTGGTGTTTTGTTAATAGACGTGATGGCTCCAATGGCCAAGTATTGTATATACATATATATGTGTGCTCGAGCTTATATAGGTGATTATTTCTTTTTATATGCGACATGATGCTGTCCGAATTTCAGGTTGTCATAGAGGTATGCATGGGAAGTATAAGGTTATGAGTTGGTTCTCCCGGGCCTCCTCAGTTACGGGTGCCAGTCCGACCCAATAGGATTTAAGGCGTGACATTTACTTATCCTTTTCTTGGTCAGAGATAGTTTATTTTCCAGATTTAGACTGCTAGATCTTCTTTTGGCAACAACTGAACATTCAGTGGTTGGATATCCAAGGTTACCACAAATATAACATAAATCTTTAGGAACATCAAAATTTTTGTGGAATCCTAATCCTGCCTTTTTACTGTAATTTCTTTCCCCCAATTTGTGAACAATTCTTGAGGAGTTTGTCATCCTATTTGCCCTTTCAAGATCAAGTTTTAGTTTAGAAACTTCTTGACTCAACCTATTCATTTTTTCAGTTAGATCATGACATTCTTGTTTGTATCTAACTAGCTCAAGTTCAGCATTTTCTTGATCTTTACTCATGGCCTTTTTTCCCTTTTCAGAGAGTGTCAATTTTAGAACTTCAGACTTACGATCATTGTTTGAAGAATAAAGTTGCTTAACCTATTTCTTGAGAGTGCAGTTTTCTTATTCGATAATGTTCTTGCAAGCTTCTAAATCAATAAAATTAAATTTGATGCTTGCAGGACTGTTGAACAGCTCATCCCTATCAGAATTTGATTCTTGGAAGTCATCAATTAGTGCACTCATCAATGAAATAAGTTTTGTTTTAGAAAATAAATGCAACTTTTTTTTAAGTTCAAGTATACTTACCTCAGAAGCATTATCTTCTTCCTCCAAGTATGAATCTCTAAGAGCCATGAGTGCTGCTTCATCAACTTCATCATCATCTGAGTCAAATCCCCAAGCTGCTACCATTGCATATTCTTTCCTCTTTTTGATTTTTTCTTTCAATTCCTTTTCAGCTCTTTCCTTTCTCCATTCTATTTCTCAGACAGGACAATCCTTGATATGATGATCAGTCTTACCACACTTGTAGCATCCATTTAGATTGTCATTTAACCATTTCTTACTACCTATTCCCTTCTTTTTTTTGAAGAATTTGCTGAAGTTCTTAGCTATAAAGGCAACTTGTTCTTTATCAAGTTCAATTTCTTTATCACTGTAAGATGCCTTCATAGCTAAGGTATCCTCTGGGGCTTCTAGCACTTTAGTTCCATCAATTTTCATTTCATAAGTTCTTAAATTTCCTACTAATTCATCCAGGGTCATGCCTACAAGATCCTTATTTGCTTCCCTGGTCGCAGTCACCTTAATATTTCACTTTGATTTTGGTAATATCATCAGTACCTTCTCGACTTTTTCTTCTTCAGATATAGCTTTTCCTAAGGAGGTCAGCTCATTTGTTAAGGCAGTAAGCCATGTCATCATCTCATGCAAGGTTTCATTCTCCTTCATCTTAAATGCCTCACACTCAGTGAAGAGAAGAGAAATTCTGAATTTTCTTACTTAAGATATTCCTTCATGAGCATTTACTAGAGCATCCCAAATTTTCTTAGCAGTAGTGCATGTTGATACCCTGTTGTATTCAGCAGGTCCTAATCCACAGACCAAAATATTTTTGGCCTTAGCATTTTTCTTTAATGCCAATAAGTCATGAGTAGTGAATTCACTTCTTACTTTATTGACCTATTTTCCATCTTCTAACTTTATTGGAATAGTAGGACCATCAGTGATCCTATCCCATAACTCATAGTCTTCTCCTTGAATGAATGTTTTTATCTGGGCTTTCCACCAAATGAAGTGAGAACCATCAAAGAGTGGAGGTCTAATAGTGGATTGACCTTCACTGTGACCAGTAGGTGGTGCGGAATTCATCATATTGATCTTTGTCTTAGGTGCTAGCCCTTTTTAAGACAACTTCGCTATGATACCACTTGTTAAGAATTCGTGCCCTACTGATTTTCTTATTTTCGCCTAACTTTTGCTTATCGATGGAACGTGTTGCCTAACGTGTTCCATTGACGTGTTTTAAGGAAGCAGTAAACAGAAAGTAAAGAACACAATGATTTTTACGTGGAAAATACCTGCCTCAAAAGGTGTAAAAAATCACGACCTGCACCTCTACAGGATTTAACCCCAACTTCACTAAAAAACTCTGAGCCTCAACAACGACTGATTACAAAACTCTTCTAACCAACAAATAGGAATTATAAACTCTAATTCCTATAACTCAACAACTAGAAATTATAAACTCTAATCCGTATAACTCAATAACTAGGAATTATCAACTCTAATTCCTAACTACATACACACCTTCCAAGGTATGTGTTCCCAAAGTCTCTGAGTTTTCCCAAACTCGAAGATTAGTTCCTAATTCAGTTTATAACACACTGAAACTAATATTACATGAATAACTCAAACACAATGAACAACTCTAAAAATCAACGCTAAAACTCTTAGCTGGATTCTGTACTGAGGACCAGGTTCTTCACGTGTTTCTTCAGTGATTGAGTAGCACTTCGTGAAGTCAATCTGTCGATTGAGCTTTTCTGTTTTTTTAAGTGCGTGAATTATTCTGGCTGCTGCATCTTCTATTTAAACACAACTCTCCAAGGAGTCATTATTTATTTCAAACTTCTACTTTAATTAGAACTCTCATTGTATAGAGTTCTACTTCAAGTGAGACTCCTTCTTCAATTCCAACTCTTGTCTCCTTAGTGTTGTAGTAAAACTTTAACTCTTTTGAATTCTTCAATTTTTAGAATCTTTCTCCTTCTTCACATAGGACTCCTTTTTCAACTCAACTTGTTTTCCCTTATCATCAAATGTTTGAATCAAATTCAAATTGTTTCATTTATATTGTCATTAATCAAAACTTCAAGGTTCCAACATTTCCTTTCTTGTCCCCCAAAACAATGTCACAAAATACATTATTATCTCATTTATCAACTATAGGAATTTTAAATGATTAAAAATCATCTGCAATAATTGGCTGGTTACCAAGATCTTTTCCTCTCAAATGGCAATGATTGCTATTATCCATTATTTTATTACTATGTGATATGAGGTAGAGGTGCTTGTATTTTTACTATATAATTATTTTGTTGTAGTTACTGTGTTGCTATTATCCATTGTTTTATTACTATGTGATATGAGGTAGAGGTAAGATTAGCGTATACTCTTCCCTGCTCATACCTCATTTTGTGAGATTATACTACATATGTTATTATTGTTTGAGATTTTGAATCTACCAAAATACATAATTAGCTCCTGGTACATCTAACGAAGATATGTATTTTTCTTTGTAAATATACATAATAAGTTCACGATACAATTTTTTTCGATTTTGGATTTGTCTAAATGCATAATTAGCTCCCGATACACCCAACGAAGATACATAATTAATTAGTTGAAATTTTTGTAATTAATTTGTAAGGGTGAACATTTATGTAATTATGGTAAGTTAAGATTTAAGTTTATGTTATCTTTCCTTAAATATTTACAAACCCTTCCTTGTTATCTCCACATATTTTACTAGGTTTGAAGGGGAGCCTTGGAGTAATTGGTAAAAATTATTTTCATGTGACTTATGTTTAAGCTGTGAAAACAATTCTTTTAGAAATGTAAGACCCTTTCTCGAATCCTACGTATAGCCGAAGTTTTAATACATTAAACTGCTCTTTATCATTATTGGATTTCTCAAAACACAATTTCAATGACAACAATAGTAATGATAATATTTATGCATAATTACTTTTTTGAAAAAGAATCTTTTCTTTTTAATGTCTGATATATATCATTACAATTATTTGATTAAGTCTAAAACTTATAAAGTTCAGACTATGAACCTGTTGTGTTTAAAATTATGAATTCGGATTTGTAATTTGAGAACATCGCAATAATAATATTCACATTCATAGATGATAGAATAAAATAGTTATCCCTTTACTTTTAAATGTCTTCAATATATGCACTTTGTTATTTAATCTAAAATTTTAAAATTTTGAATTCGCATCTGTCATCTCAAAGCATCATTCATGAGCCTTATGATAATACTCGATTCATCAAAGTCATGACAAGTTTTCAGTTTTCACTTTTCTCATAAGGACTTATCTCTACTAACGTGAAATAAAGTAAGATAATAAATCTAGTATAATTCCATAAATAGAATATGAAAAAGGTGATGTATACATAGACGGAGTCACCCCAACTTTTTGAAGCTATATGGAGATATTGTTTTCAATATGCTGACAGCACAAGTAACGCATTGCAAAAAAGCAAGTGAAATAAGGAAAACATGCATGTAAAATAAACTTTACTTCATATATTGAATTCACTAAGTACTCCACTTGAAGAACAAGTTACATTTATAGCCAACAAGAAAACACAACCCTCCATCTTGTATTTCCCAATGACAATTGCTAACACCATCACAAGTAGATCTATCTCTATCGTAGTTAAAAATCTCAAAATTACCATGTTGTTTAGTACCTTCTAATAGGGGTGTAAAACGGGCCAACCCGGAACCGGCCCTTCCATTTTAACTGGGTTGAGGGCCTGTTAAGGGCCGGTTTTGAATATATTGAAGATTTGAGAATTGAGATTTGAGAGAGTGAAAAATTGTGTGAAAAATGATTTGAAGTTGTAGGGTATTTATAGATTTTTTTTGGGATTAAAAAATTTTTTGTAAAATTTTTTTTTTTTTTTAATAAATGGGCCCAAACTAGCTGTTTGGACCCAAAAACGGCTATATAGCCGTTGGGCCAACGGCTAGTTTGGCCCAAAATCCAAAATATCTTTTTTTTTTTAATTTTTCTGGGCCGGGCTGGGCCGGTTAACTGACAGGCCTGGACCGGGCTTGGTCCGAGCCAGATTAACCGGGCCTATTTTAACAAAATAACCGACCCGAAACCCGGAACCCTAAAGCCCTAGGGCTTACCGGGCCGGGTCAAACCGGGCCGGGTTAGGTACTAGCGACCTGGCCCACTTGACACCCCTACCTTCTAATGCCATGTTACAAAAGACATGATTGTCACCTTTAACAACTATTGGAATATCAAGACCATATTTATCACTTGGTTTCATTGGATGATCACCAAGACCTTGTCCTCTTAAAGTGCATTGTACATTCACTTTTGATGAAGCCAAATTAACAACTGTTAATTTGTAATCAAACAAGATTAGTGAATTAACACATGTTGAGAATAAACCAAGTAACAAACAAACGAAAAAGATTTGTGACATTGGGGAAGCCATGGTTACGTTGTTTTTAATTGTGCGTGTGTTTCTTTTTGTGTTGATGTGACCTCTATTTATAATAAATATTTGTGTTGGATCTTTTATTCTTGACTTGGTAATATTGACAAAAATAGGAGTTTAAGTAATTTTACTTCATACTACCTCTATTTATTTTTAGTTGTCATATATTTACTAAAAATACAAATTCCAAAAATAGTTTTCAAAGTATTAGATCAAAAGTGGAAGTATTTAAGTCAGGAAATCGTGCCCAAGGAGAAATTAACCAAATTGTTTGAAACAAAAAGAATAAGGAAATAACATTTACTACATACCTAAAATAAAAAAAATACTCCTTCCCCATCAACTAATGTAATTAATACACTTTCTTTATTAGTTTGTCTTAAAAATGTGAAATCTTTTTATATTTAGAGATGATTTAATTTTAACCTTCTAATTTATTATATATTCATGAGATGTATAATTTATAAAACAAATAATATAAATTTCAATAGTTAAGAATTTAATTACATAAAATTTCAACATTTTACATAATTACTGAAAAATTCAATTTTAGGTTTATCGAGATACATAATCAGCTCCCGATATAATTAACGAAAATACTTTTTTCCTTTATAAAGATATATAAGTAGCTCTCTATATTTTTTTTTTCGATTTTGGATCTGTCGAGATACATAATTCATCCATTTAAAATACATTTTTCTTTGTAAAGATACATAATTACCTCCCGATATATTTTTTCAATTTTGAAAATATCAAGATACATATTAGCTCCCGATACATTAAGGAAAGATACATAATTAATTGAGATTTTCATATCTACTTTGTTGGAATGGAAATTTGTATAAATATGGTAAATTAGGGTGTATATTTAAGTTATTTTTCCTAATTTATAAGCAGGCAAATATCTATGATTTATTTCAAATCACAAATTTTATTAATATTTCTTTCATCAAACCATCTACCCAATTAAACTACATCACGTAAAAAGAAATAAATATAATTATACCACTTATAGAAGCTCATTGCGTGATATACCTCAATTATGAAAATTACTTATAACTCTTAGAATTAATTACCCTGTATATTTTATTGAGTCAAAATTGATTCTTAACCATGTTTAAAATCAACTAAACTATAGAAACAAAATCATAAGCAATGAGGAAAAAATCTTCGAGATAATCATTTTGAGAGCCAACTCGATTCATTCGTGATTGAGAAACAAAATTTTAATATTTTGTATAATTATTGAAAATTTGATTTTGGGTCTGCCGAGATACATAATTAGCTGTCGATACATCTAATTCCTTTGTAAAGATACATAATTAGCTCTCGATATTTTTTTTTTCAATTTTGGATCTGTCGAAATACATAATTTGCTCCGGATACATCCAATGAAGATACATAATTAGTTGAAATTTTTGTAATTACTTTGTAAGGGTGGAAATTTGTGTAAATATGGTAAGTTAAGTTGTATGTTTATGTTATTTTTCCTTAAATATTTACAAATCCTTCCTTGTTACTTACGCATAATATTGTTGTCATGTGACCTGGGTTCAATCTATGGAAACAGCCTCTTGCACAAATATAAAACTCTTCCTCAAGCACAAAGTATAACCGAAGTTTTAATATATTGGGATGCCCTTTTATCATTATGGGGTTTCTCAAAACACAAATCTTCATTGACAACAATCTTAATAATAATGTTTATACATAATTTTTTGAAAAAGAATATTTTACTTTTTAATGTCTGGTATATACGATTACACTTATATGATTAAGTCTATAACTTATAAACTTCAAATTATGAACCTCTTATGTTTAAATATGAATTCGGTTTTGTAATTTGAGAATATGGCAATAATAATATCCATATTCATAGATGATAGAATTAAACAGTTCTATGACAATAATAATATACATATTTATAGATGATAGAATTAAACAGTTATTTTTTACTTTTAAATGTCTTGAATATATATACTTGTTACTCGATCTAAAATTTTAAATTCTAAAAGTAAATTTTGAATTCACATCTATCACCTTAAAGCATCATTCGTGAGCCTTATGATAATACTTAATTCATCAAAGTCATGACAAGTCATAAATTTTGACTATTCCCATAAAGAGGATTTATCTCTACCAACATGAAATAAAGTACAATAACAACATATGATAATACTTAATTCATCAAAGTCATGACAAGTCATAAATTTTGACTATTCCCATAAAGAGGATTTATCTCTACCAACATGAAATAAAGAACAATAACAACATATCTAGTATACTTCAACAAGCAGGATTTGAAAAAAGTGGTATATATATAAACGGCCTTACTCCTACCTACCTTTAAAGGTAGAGGTATTGTTTTCAATATGCTCTCAGCACAAAGAAAAGCATTTCAAAAAAGATTTGAAACAAAAATACAATAGCGAAGAAGCAAGTGTAATAAGGAAAACATGCATATACAACAAACTTTAATGCATATATATATATATATATATATATATATATATATATATATATATATATTCAACGAAATATACCTAATCAATCTACTAAGTACTCCACTTGAAGAACAAATTACATTTATTGACAAGAAGAAAACACAACCCTCCATCTTGTATTTCCTAATGACAATTGCTAACACCATCACAAGTAGATTTATCTCTATCATAGTTAAAAATCTCAAAATTACCATGTTTTTTAGTACCTTCTAATGCCATGTTACAAAAGACATGATTGTCTCCTTTAACCTCTACTCTATTAGAATGTCAAGAAGATATTGATCATCTGGTTTCATTGGATGATCACCACGACCTTTTCCTCTTAAAGTGCATTTTACATCCACTTTTCATGAAGCAAAATTAACAACTGTTAATTTGTAATCAAACAAGATAAGTGAATTAACAGATGTTGATAGTAAACTAAGTAATAAACAAAGGAAAAAGACATGACACTTTGGGGAATCCGTGGTATTTTTAAAAAAAAATTGTGAGTGTGTTTTCTTTTTGTGTAGATGCTACTTCTATTTATAATAAATATTTGTGTTGTATTATAAAACAAGAAAGAATAACTAATAACGTGTTATAAAACAAGAAAGAATAAAGAAGAAGAGTAGAGAGAATAGAGAGACTAATTCTTATTTCTCTTGATGGATTTCTTGAGGTGTTTATTACAATGAAGGAAGCCTTCTATTTATAGGAAAAATTTACTCCTAGTTTGAGTAAAAGACAGATGATTCAAATCCTAATAGATATCAAAGTAGATCTTGATAGACACTCACTATAATGTAAATACATTTATAACACTCCCCCTTGAATGTCTAATTAGTAGATAATGTGCCTCATTAAAATCTTACTAGAAAAACCTCGTGAAAAAAAAATCTAGTAAAGAAAAAAGAGTACACATCTCTAACAATACGCTTATAGGATGCCTCATTAAAAACCTTACAAGGAAAACCCACTGGGACAAAACCTCGTAAGTAAAAAAGAGTACAACGCGTATTAACCTCCCCTAATGAGAACATCCTTGAGTCTTTCCATCCTGATCTTGTGCACCTTCTTCTTGAAAGTTGCAGTTGGAGGAGACTTGGTGAATAAATCAGCTACATTGTCACTTGAACGAATCTGTTGCATGTTAATATCACCATTCATTTGGAGATCATGTGTATAGAAAAGCTTTGACGAAATATGCTTCATTCTATCTCCTTTATGAATCCTCCATTAAGTCGTGCTATTGCATTATCTTCATAAAAATTATGGGTACTTTGTCACTTTTCGAACCACATCTTTCTTGAATGAGATGTATCATGGACCTCAAACATACACATTCTCGGCTAGCTTCATGAATAGCTATTATCTCATTATGGTTCGATGAAGTGGCTAGATAGAATGCTTTGTATATCTCCAAGATATAGCAGTATCCCCACATGTAAACACATTGCATGTTTGAGACCGAGATTTATGCGGGTTAAATGAATACCCAACATTAGCATAATCAACAAGATCGGAAGTACAATCTTCAAAGTAAAATAAGACCATGTTGATCTCATTTCGATGTCTCTCAGTAGGAGCAGAACTATATCTTGCTAACAAATTAACTGAAAACGCTATATCAGGCCTTGTAGTATTTGCAAGATACGTTAGTGCATCAATTGCACTAAGATAAGGTACTTCATAACCAATTGAATTCGATATATTTATCCTTTCAGTATATAATCTATTGCTTTGAAAACTCTCTAAGAGTTTCAATAATTTTCAAGCTATAAGCTTATACAATATATGGATTATAAATAAGTTTCTCAGAAACTTTTATATGCTTCAAGCATTTTGAATCCTTAAAAGTTTTTCACATAAGTTTTGTCAAGTGACAATATTCAACATTTCATGAGTGACATCTTCAAATGTCTGAACTGCAAATCAAATAAGTTTTATACTTACCAAGATGCATCCTTTTATGTCACTTGATAAATATTTCTACGTCAGCATGCTTAAATAAATGTAGAATTCAGATCCTCGTAATCTTTCACAATATTGTGTCAATATTGTATCAAAGATATCGTCGACGATTTCTTATTTTGTATCTGTTCACAATGCGACATAACATTTTGAGATCTCATCACTTCATTATTTTTAGGTACCTAAACCTCTCATAAGGTTTCATGAAGTGTTATGTCGTAGGCTCTTCAAGAGCACATTATCTTCTTATCATGATTATTTGCTCCATATCCTTTTCAAGGATTATTTCACTTAGAACCAATTGGTCTATCATGCTTCGCGCATGCATAGACTTTATCCTTTAAGGACACAAAATAGGAACACTTGCAGCTAAATATGAGATGCTTTCGGCATTTGACTTGAATTATCTTTTGAATGAGGATCTGATGATAATTCCTAACATATTTCATAGTTGCTTATAATCTCCCCCTTATATTAGGAAAACTAACATACATCCTCCATCTTCTTTGAGAAATTCATCTTTGTGCATCATGGTATATTTATTAATCGTATATTAGCACATCAAAACTATTAGATGGAATAGTTGATTCCTGACCTTGAACCAATTGAGAAGGAAGAAATAATCATAATATATTGGTCTAATGCATACAAGTTCTATTGTATGCAATATATCATATTTCATACCAATACATGAAACTTTGTTCTCATTAGTAATAGTTCAGCTATTTATGAAAGGCATTCAATTCTAAACCATGATCATCAAGATGAATTATCTTGATTACACAATCTGAAAATTATGCTCAATTTATATTGAACAAGTAACTTTACGAATGTCAAACGTAAGTTGACCATGAATGTACATGTGATCATCTTATTGATGCATATTTTCAACATATCACATGATAGGTGAATGAGCCCTTATTCACCTTTTATTCTTTTCAGATTTTGAGGGATTCAATCCCAAAATTAGTTGGTCCAACTAACTTATCATGAGAACAAGCAACATTAAAGTTCATGAAGAATTTTCTAATTCTTCAATATATGTTCAATACTCAGTATGCACATCTTCGGGATATCGCAATCGTTCATGTCAACTTATGAACTTTTAATCTAGTAAACTTCAAGTTTACCATGATATGTGTTTTTGCTTTAGTAAATCTGAAATTTACTAAAGCAA
>NC_061113.1:7170051-7207052 GCF_002878395.1 Capsicum annuum | reverse complement strand
TTCTTTAATATATGTTCAATACTCAGTATGCACATCTTCGGGATATCGCAATCGTTCATGTCAACTTATGAACTTTTAATCTAGTAAACTTCAAGTTTACCATGATATGTGTTTTTGCTTTAGTAAATTTCAGATTTATTATTATATAAATAAATTTATGATTTACTACTTCAGAAGTAGATTTCAAAATAACTTATCTCAGCTATTCTGCCTCTTTCGGAGGTGAGTTGTCATACCATCACAATCAAGTACACGTTTATATTAATAAGATTCACTAAATATTATCACATTCACCCCAGGGAATAGATCTGTGCTTATAATAATCAAAATTCTCATTCCCCAAGAATGGAATATAATCGTGTTTTAAGCCTATCAAATTATGATAGCTTATATATCTTATAACCTCTTTCATCATATTGCTACTTCAGGAGCAAATTAAGGCATACATATGATGTAGAGAATTTTTTCCTAGCATATCTTATAATCATAATAAGTGTGAAAATATTATCACTTTTGATGATTATTATCATATTGTTTCTACACGCTTATATCCGTACATTCAATCACTTATCTTCTTTCAACAATGAAGCAAGTTGTCAACTTTTAGATTTATGTTACCATATTCACTTCATGGAATAGAGCATATTAATGGGATATGTTTCATGACCTTTTATTAAATACCCATTATTTTGCCTTAGCCATCATAATATCATTAATATGGTGTATTGAGATTCAAAATCAACATCTTATCCATATAAAGGCGTCTTAGGCATGAATCGATGGGAGTTGAACCCAAAATATTATCATCCCTTTTTATAATATTATTCTTGAGGAATAAATTTAAAACATAAATGGTTTCAAATCAATTATTTTTCCTCAAATCTAATAATAATTATATTAGTAGTAGCAAAAGAAAGATAACACAAAGAATTACTAACCTTGAAATCTTTCAGATTTATAATCTCACCTTATTTGGCTGAATCTTGTGCTGATAACGTGTTATAAAATAAGAAAGAATAACTGATAACGTGTTATAAAACAAGAAAGAATAAAGAAGAAGAGTAGAGAGAATAGAGAGAGTAATTTTTATTTCTCTTGATGGATTTCTTGAGGTGTTTATTACAATGAATGAAACCTTCTATTTATAGGAAAAATTTACTCCTAGTCTAAGTAAAAAACAGATGCTTCAAATCCTAATAGATATCAAAGTAGATCTTGATAGACATTCACTATATGTAAATGCATTTATAACATGTTGATCTTTTTTGCTCTACTTGGTAACCACCGACTAAAATAGGAGTTTAAATTAATTTTAATTTGTACTCTCTCTATTCATTTTTAGTTGTCATATATATTAAAAATAATTGTCAAGGTATCAGATTAAGATAGAATTATGTTTTTCTTTCAATTTTGCCCTTCACATTAATTATTAATCAAGAAGTAGAAAGCACATTATTATAGACAACTATTAAAAAATAGGGGATATATTAGGCAAACAACGCAAAAATAAAATGGATGAATTACAAGAAGTCTATAAATCAGGAAATCGTCCCCAAGGGAGAAATTAACCAAATTGTTTGAAACAAAAAGAGTAAGGAAAAAGTATCATTTACCATAAACCTAAAGAAAAAAAAAATATTCCTTCCCTTTCAATAGAGGTGGAGCCAGAATTTCAAGTAAGGGGATTCAATATTCAAAGAAAACTAAGTCGAAGAGGGTTCAACACCTACTATAATCATATAAAAATAATTTTAATTATATATAAATAGTATATTTTTTCGTCGAAGGGGGTTCAGACGACCCCCCTAAAGAGGGCTAGCTCCGCCTCTACCTATCAACTAATCTAATTAATACACTTTATTTATTAGTTTGTCCTGAAAAAAAAATGAAATCCTTTTATATTTAGAAATAATTTATAATCAAATAGAAATCATATGAGGTCTCTTTTAATAAAATTATAATAATTATAAAAAATATTTTAGAAACCTCACGAGGTCTCTTTCTAGAATATTCGAAAAATAACCTAGTGACCTCGTGAGGTTGCTTTTAAGCGATCTCATGAGGTCTCTTACAAAAAGCGACTTATGTTTTAGAGACCATCAATTGAGGTCGTTGTTGAAATTTTTTTTTCAGGATATGAGGTCTCTTTCTTAAGTTTTATTTTACAACTTTTTTAGTAGTATATAACGATGGTTTTATTTAGGAAAAATTATAAAAAGTAGCATACTTAAGACTATAATTACAATTAATAGCAACACTTTGGTAAAATTACAGTTTATAGCAAGAGTAGCATTATTTTATTCATTAACTAGGCAAGTGCATTTTTTACTCTCACTAATTTACATTTTCCTATTTTCACTCCAGTATCTTTTACCGCTTTTTTTTATCTTATTTTTTTATTTTATTTCATTTTTATTTTTTAATTTTCACTTTATTTTCTCTCTTCTATTTCTCTTTTTTTTTTCCTTTTTCTTTTTTTCTTTTTTTTTTCCTTTTCATATTTGAAAATAATTTTCTCCATGATCTTCAAGATTTCAAAATAAAACATCATTACTGTCTTTCACTCTCTTATATCTCTACCTTTTTTTTGTTAGTTTTTTTTTAATCTTATTTTTTATTTTGATTTCTTTTTGTTTTTCATTTTTTTCTTTCCACTTTATTTTTTGTCTTCTATTTCTCTCTTTTTTTTCATTTTCATTTTCTGTATTTTTCCTTTCTCATATCTTTTTTTTTCTTTTTCTATATTCGTTTTCTTCTTCTTTTTTCTATTTTATTTTGTTTCTTTATTTTCTTTTATTTCACACTTCGATTTCTTTTTCTTCCTTTTTTTTCTTTTTCACTTCTCTTTTTTTCATTTTTTTTCTTTTTGTTTTTTTTCGTTTTTTAACTCTTTTATCTCTAACTTTTATTTTGAAAAGAAAAATATGTATATCACATACATATATTCAAAAAAACATACAAAATACATAGTCATACAGATCTAGATATGTATTTACAATACAAAACATACATAAAATATCTATCACATTCATATTAAACAGTAACAAACATAACTATACTATATATCTTCATATGTATTTGCGAAATAGAAAGGTGACTTATATAAAATAAGAATATACATATAGGTCAAATATGTTGTTTGTAAATACATATGCAGAGCTATATGTAGTTTATACGGTGTTGAATTTATCTTTGAACTGTATATACTATGTCATTTTAGAGGGTAACATATGTACTTATTGTAATTCTTTTACTGTTTAAGATATGTATCATGTATTTTTTTTATTACCTATACGTATATGTATATAATTGTCATTTTTGTTATAGAGATTTTGTAATGCCCTAATTTTCTGAATCGAAATGTTACACGGTGACCATGACCCTAAAGGACCACAAGCTAACCCATGACTTAGATTTGTACCTGAGCACTGAATAACCATACTGTAAAATATGTGAAAACATAATACTGTAAGGCCATAAGATTCAAATCTGAATAAATATCTGATAAAATAATATCTGAAAATGGTATAACAATACCAACATAAATCTGAAATAATTGTCTGATATGCAATAGTCTGAAAATCTCTAAACTGAACTGAATAAGGAGTTGAGGGAACATGTTCCCAACTAACTCCATCTACTGAAATAGTGATATGAATAATAACATAATTATCCTCGAAGGATGAGGAGTCACTGTTAATTACTGATGCTGGCTGACTCTGAAATTGTTAAGAGAACTCTGGATCCCGTGCGTCCAAACCTATGGTATAAGACACCATAGCACGAGAAAAGTATGCGTCAGTACTTTGAATGTACTAGTATGCAAGTGAAGTAGGCTGAATGCATGGGGTTCATATGTACGAACAATACTGACTAACATGAACGTGAGAATACATGCATGAATACATAATAACTGTAATTGAAACGGTACTAGTACTGGATACTGAATTTTGTGTACTGATTTACTGACATCTGAGTTTACTGAATAAAGAGGAACTGATGTCATATTACTGATAAAGAAAATGACTGTTTCTGATAGTTCTGATTATGAAGAACTGATCTGATTGACCGTATATAACAGTCCTGAAATGGAGTTTGTGATAACATGACTACTGAGTATGAATACTAATGACATGTATTTACTGATAATATATCATGACTGATAACTGAATTTTGATAACTGATATATCTGATAACATGAGTTCTGATAACTGATAGCATGAATGACTGTATCTGACAGTCCTGAATCTGATGGAACTAGATGAGTTCCATACTGTATCTGACAGTCCTGATATCCTGAAGAACTATCTGAGTTCTTTTACTGAGACTGATACTGAAACTATGGGAAGTAGTTATTTAACCGACATACCCCAAATACACTATAATAGCTAAGTTGGGGTCTAATCTCTACCCTGATTGGAAGGGTGTCAATACCGCGCCACTAGTAATGACAAGCTATGAGTGACCCTCATCTGGCAAGTACTCTAATGAGAACGATGGGAACCCTTATCTGACAGGTTAATCCACCTCATCTACCCTCAACTAACAGGTATTGATGTCTCAATCTATGCTGGCTACATAGTTTTGGAACATAAGGATTACTTCTAAGAATCACACCCTCTACTGGCAGGTGAGTTCCCATCCTTGGGTTCGCTTGGTGCTGAATCCTACTCCTAACTGAATGACACTGAACTGATTATACTGAACTGATTTCCTAGTTCATACTAGAATTAACTGAATTGTTACTGATTGTTCTGTTTAACTGAACTGAATATGGACTGAGTTTATTGAGTTCCAATGACTAGCGGAACACTACTGAATTTTGTTAACTGACTAAATGCTACTAAGTTCTGTTAGTTGACTGAGTTTACTGATGTCTGAACTGAATACTGAACTAAACTGTACTGATACTGAGATTTACTGAATTCCATAGACTGACAGAATATTACTGAGATTACGTAGATTACTGAGTACTGAGTAAAAAGGAACTGATACTGCCTTTACATGAGTTTTCCTGAGTCATGATACTGACTGAAGTCTACTGAACATGGCTTGACTGAGAGTATCGTGAAAACATGACATAGCTCTAGGCACCCAGCAATATTTTTCGGGTACAAGTACCCCCAGGACTCGATGGAAAGAAACTGACACATCATGAAAATTCTTGATCATAGGACTAAAGTCCGCAATTCATAATACCATAAGTTGGGGATTTCATGAAAGCACTTGATAATCATAATCTTGTACATGAATAGGAATGTATCCTAACATATCATAATTTCACAATTTTAATTTCACTTGCATGACATGAACTCGTATACATGCTAACATAATGTAGTTTCATTACTTAACTTTCATGAACCATTTGTCAAACACTTGCAAGACATAGCATCAACATGGAAATCATTTAGATCATGTATTATTAACATGAATTCATTATTTAGATCACCAATGGATCACAAGGCACAATTCATTCACTTGAACATTTTCACAGACACATGAAAGCCATGATTTTATACTTAGGCATATATAACATGCTCCCAATTCATGACCATAACCACCAATTCACATCTCAAGGTTTTCAACATATGATGGTCATGATTCAACACACATGGGAAACATGGATATTTCATTCACCAATTAACATATATCAATATTATGGGTATAACATCCAACTTACAAATCTCAAGAACTCAACATAAATTTCATATGAATAATACCACAAATAAATTAGTTTTCATGATTCTTGAAATAACTCATGAAATTAAAACTCAATTTAACATCAACAACATGATTATAAACATCGCACAATAAAATATTCATGATACATAACTTAAAACTTGATTCTTGAGCTCCATGGATGAAAAGAATCCATGAATGAACACTATGAATACCTTAGATTGCTTATCCGTGAAAGTTAACAATGAAATTGGCTTGAATCATGAAACCCCCAATTGAACCCTTACTTGTTCTTGATAAATTTTGAGAGAAATCAAGCATATGTTGCTAAATTATGCTGAATCTCGTGTTTGTGTATATATATAGAGAGGTGGGAAATACTAAAATACCCCTGGAGAAAGAGAGAAAGACGCAGCTGTCCTCTGTTATTTTCAGGATGATAGACTGAAGTAAATTGATCATAATATTTTACTCCAATGTTCAAATTGGATGAAACCAATTTCATTGGAAAGAAGACTCACAGAGCTTTCATTTGATATATAGAATATCACCCAGTTCATTATATTCAAGAAGTTATGATTGTTTGAAGTTGACCCTGAAATGCTGAAAATTTATGGACCATGCTATAGAGCATGCGACGCATGCAAATCGCATGGTGCTTCTGTTTTGAAATCTAAAAATGCCCTAAACAGTTTTTAAAAATTCCAAAACTAACTCGAGATGTACTCTTGACTTCCCCGATCACAACGCAACTTGAAAATCTAAAAACGGAGGTCGGAAAGGTCGTCAAATAAATCCCCAAAATTTGGAGGTATAAGATGAAACTAAGTGTTTCTAACACTTAACAAAATTCTTCTAAGTGTTGGATTTCCTTATCAAGCCTTAAGGATCTGAATTGACTTAGGATTTTTACGGGGTCTTACAGATTTTGTGTCCTATATGTTTATATATACATGTGAGTCAGATATGTATTTCTGTAAATACATATGCAAATATATATGTATGTTTTTTTTACAGTAAATACATATGCAGATCTATATGTCTATTTATTTTGTATATTTTTTGAATATGTATATATGATATAGATATTTGTCTTTTAAAAATAAAAGATAGAGATAGAATAGTAAAAAAAAAAAAAAAGAAGAAAATAAAAATTCGAGAAAAAAAGAAGTGAAAAAGAAAACAAAAGAAGAAAGAGAAATAGAAACTAGAAATAAAAGTTTAAAAATAAAAGCGAAAAAAAAATTAAGAAGAAGAAGAAGAAGAAGAAGAAAACGGAAAAAATATGAGAAAAGGAAAAAAAACGAAAAAATATATATATAAAAATGAAAAAGGAAAAAAAAAAAGAGAAGTAGAAGAGAAAATAAAGTGGAAAGAAAAAAATGAAAAATATAAAGAATTTAAAATTTAAAGAAAAAAGATAAAAAGATTAAAAAAACTAACAAGAAAAAATAGTTAGAGACATAAGAGAATGATATTTTGAAATTTGGAAGATCATGGAAATAATAATTTTCATATTTGAGTTTGATTTGAAAAAGGAATTTACTAATTTAAATAAGAATAATTTATGAAAATTTAATTAGATAGAATAATTATTCCTTATTTAACTCAACTAATTTGAGTAAAAAAAGGGCAGTAAATCTTGTTGCATATGTATTTGTATAGCAACAGTTTACTTAAATACAAAATACAATTTGCTATTTTTCATAATTATTAAACTGTTGCTATAAAAGTTACAATTAAGGCTCTATAGATGCTATTTCTCAAATTTTCCTTTTATTTATATGTTATATTTTACCCCAAGAGCAATAGAAAAGTTTCCTGATGAGATCATTATTTTTACTTAAATGAGTCTCCTACTCAATGCGGATCTTAATTGAGTTTATGTATATCAAAATTTAATAAAATTAAGTCAAAAATCAATCCTTATCTACATATCTCTCTTGTTAAATTTTTACTATACTAGGACCAAGATAACAAAACTGTTCAAAAAGAAGTGAGCAATATCCTAGTTGGCAGAGTAAGTTAGAGTCAGTTAAGAAGTTGTTAGAATTGCTGAGCTGTCACTAAGCTACAACACTAGTAGTAATAGTGGTAGTTAGTTAGATTAGATTAGAAGCCAATGTTGATATGTATGTGTATGTATTTATGTATGTATATATATATATATATATATATATATATATATATATTGCTAATCATAAGCTCCATTAATGGAGCATTCTTAACATGGTATCAGAGCATTGGCAATTTGAGCTTTGCTAGAGGGCTCGCAATTGAAGACACTGAAGCTATTAAGTTTCTTTGATTGAGCATCTCAAAGTTGTGTTCGAGATCCTAAATTCAGCAAGCTTTCAGAGCTATTTGATCTCATCATCTATGGCTATCACTGGAGGTGTTACTACTTCAGCTGAGGGAATCAGTGGAGCTCAAATTGAGCAAGTTGATGCCAATCACCCTTTGTACATCCATCCATCTGAGACTCAAGGATTTGTACTTGTTTCTACTCAACTGTTAAGGTATGAAGTTTACTCTTTGTGGAGCAAAGCGATGTGTATTGTTCTACTTGGTAAGAACAAGTTAGGGTTACTATTGGGCACTTGTAGAAAAGACATGTATCCTACCAATTTGTATAATCTGCGGGATAGGTGTAATTCCATTGTCTTAGCGTGGATAATGAATACTGTGTCCAAAGACCTGATAAGTACTGTGATTTATGGATTTAATGCTCATAAAGTGTGGATAGATCTTAGAGAAAGGATTGACAAAGTACATGCATCTAGGGCATTCTATCTACACAAAGAGATAATTACTTTAACTCAGGGTACTTCTTATGTGTCCTCTTATTTCTCAAAACTAAGAGAGTTATGGGATGAATTAGAGGCTCTTGTACCCCCACTTGCATGTCTATGCCCTAAATCCAAGGAATATACTACTCACTTCCAATTACAAAAGTTGTGGCAGTTTTTAATATGGCTCAATGAGTCATATGCTTATGCTAAGAGTCAAATTTCGATGATTGTTCCTTTGACTAACATTAATCAAGCTTACACAATGATACTCAATGTAGCAAGTCAGAGCTTGATTGAGGTAGGAAGCCACTTATATGTACCAACTGCAGGTGATCTGACTGCATTAATCCGCAATAGACTGAGCTCTAAATTTTATCAGAATGGCAATTCTAGCACCAATTATAGTGGATCTTACTCTGGCTCTATTAGTGGACATGGTGGTGGTAATAATAGCTATAATATTTCTAATACGTCAAGGAGGTTATAAAGAAGATTTTAGATCAAAACATCTCTATGAGCAAAGAGCAGCCTATGGAAGATGTCATTTGTATTGTGACTATTGTCACTTCAAGGGGCATACTAAGGAGACTTGTTACAAGCTTCATGGATACCTACTGATCTCAAGAAGAAGAAAGGGCTAACCCATAATCATTCTAGTCATGTCACAGTTCAGGGCTCTCAATTTACTGATTTTGTGGATCCTAATAACTCTACTTATAGCTCTTTTATTGGATTGCCTCCAAATGTACCTTTCTTTACTAATGAGCAGTACAATCAGATTATCAGGATGCTCAATAAGGGGAAAGAAAGTAACACTTCTACAAATATTGCTACTGTTGGCTCAACTAGTTCCTCTGCAGGTATTTTCACTACTTTTATGTCTGATACTCATAGATGCAACTAGATAGTAGATACAATAGCATCTAAACACATGGTAAACAACTTACCTTTGCTTACTCAGTTTAAGAAAATGATAGGAGTTGATAAAACTCTAGTAAATCTACCTAATGGAAGCCAAGTACCTATTAGTCATGAAGAAAAATCTTTAGCTTTCAGTGAAAAAAAAGTGGGACATGTATTGTTTCTTTCAGACTTCAAATATAATATTCTATCAGTGTCCCAACTAACCAAAGAACGAAAGTGCACTGTCTTGTCCTTTCCTAATTTTTGCATTTTTTGAGACATCTTTAGTGAGAAGGTCCTGGGGATTGGTAATGAAGAAAAAGGGTTGTACCTACTAAGGGCTGAGCATTTTACTGGAGCTGAGGCTTCTCATCCAGTATCTGTGCATAGCATACATGCAATCCATCCTGACCAGCCTCATAGTTACTTAGTTGTCAATAGGTTGTCTGGCATATGCAATGTTATTGATTTCACTTTATGGCATAAGAGGTTGGGTTATGCCCCCATGTCAGTACTCAAGAAAGTAGTTAGTATTTCCACTTTTAGTATTTCAGATCATATGTGTTCAGTGTGTCCACCTGCTAAAAAAATAAGGTTCTCTTTTCCTACTAGCAATGTCGTGTCTGCTGGTGTATTTGATATTGTTCATAGTGATGTGTGGGGTCCCTATAGAGTTCCTACTCATGATAATAAAAGATATTTCATGACTCTCGTGGATGATTTCTATAAATTTACCTGGATTTTCTTGATGCATTCTAAAGTTGATTCTATTGTAATCTTAAGAGACTTTATTCTTATGATAAAGACTTAATTTGGTGTTCCTATCAAATGCTTTAGAACTAACAATGGCACCGAGATATTTAACACTCAAGTGCATGATTTATTCCAAAGGAATAGTATTGTTCATCAAAAGTCTTGTATATATACTCCTCAACAGAATGGAGTAGTTGAAAGAAAGAACAGGACCATTCTTGATATGTCTAGAGCCTTGAGATTTCAAGGCTTCATACCACTCATATTCTGGGTAGAATGTGTATCTGTTGTAGTCTATGTTTTGAATAGATTACCTTCTGTTGTGCTTAAGTATAAATCTCCATTTGAGCAACTATATGATAGACCACTTACTATATTGCATCTCAGAGTCCTTGGTTTACTATGTTATGCTACTACTATGCACAGAACTGATAAATTTTCTCCTAACGCATACCTTGCAGTGCATTTAGGATACTCTTCTATACAAAAGGTTATATTCTCTATGATCTTACTACTAAACATCTGTTTGTTAGTAGAGATGTTATGTTTTAAGAATCAACTTTTTCTTTCAAAGACTTACAGTTTAGCCCTCAACCTCTTTTCCCAGTGTTATAGTTCACAGAAGATAGTAGTCCTTCTGATCAGTCAGCTGTTGTTCCTAGTTCTTCTCCTCCCTCTCCTGATCTCTTATCACCATCTCCTCATCCTCTTCCTATGGTCAGGAAATCATCTAGAACTTTTGATACAAGTACAATCGTGATTGTAGACCAATTGGGTGGTTTACCAACCAATGGAACAAGCTTTGAAGTGTAGAGAACAAGTCCCAACACTCCAAAGCCATCCAATATGTACACTCCAAGGCCTCCCCTTTGTCTTGGCTCATTAAGGGCATTCTAATCATTTTGTATTAAGTTGAAACCTGGGCTATAAATAGAACATATTAGGTCATTTTGTCATAACTTTGATGATTTTTGAGAACTCTAGAGAGAAAGAGTCTTGCAAGGTGGATTCCTTGTAAACAAGTATGGATGTCACTTGTGTTGGTGCTAATTTTGAAGCGTTGATTGCTTGGGGATCCCTTTTCCTTGAGGTCACGTAAGAGATAAGTTTATGTTGTGTCTGGTATTAAAGGCCCAAGAGTGGATTAAGCTCTTGGGTTGTTAATATTATACCATCCATTTGTATATCTTCCTATATTTGTCTTGTTGTAATCTTGTAACCAATTCTATGTTGTTATTGTGAAGCCGTGTATGTGTTGTTGTTCTTCACATTGTTATTGTTCATTTTTCTCTTCATAAATTGTTGTTAACATTAGTTTGGATTGTTGTTTTGGTGCTAAAGACACCACTAATTCTTGTATTCTTGTTGTTGGTAGCGAATCCAAAAGTGGTCTCCATCTTGGTCCTCAGATCCTTAAGATTGTGGATTGATTTGGTGTATGTTTTGTGTCTTCCTTGTCGATCTTGTATCAACTTCCAAGCATCCCATTTGGCTTGGAAATTATATTGTTCCCTCTAAGTTTACCTGCCAGTATCCCATTTCTCATTTGTCTCCTATAAAGGTCTTACTCCGTTTATATGTAGTCTTTAGCTACTTATTCAGCTATTACTGAGACCATATCCTACAAAGATGCATGACATGATCCTCTCTGGATCTCTGTAAAGCATGAAGAGATTAATGCTCTTGAAGATAATAAGACATAGTCTATTATAGCTTTGCCTGCTGGGAAGGTTCCTATTAGGTGTAAGTGGATTTATAAGGTGAAGTATAAGTCAGATGGTCAGGTTGAAAGATATAAGGTCAAGCTGGTTGCAAAGGGGTATAGCCTAAGGGAAGGTCTAGACTTTACTGAGACTTTTTCTTCAGTAGCCAAGATGGTTACCATGCGATTAGTAGTTGCTCTAGTTACTTCCTGTAAATGGTTTTTGTTCCAAATGGATGTTCACAATGCATTCTTGCAAGGTGATCTGCTTGAAGATGTGTATATGCAAATTCCTGGAGGCTTTTGCTAAACCAGTTGATCTTGCCACCCAGGGGGGAATCAGATGGTTTGCAAGCTTCACAAGTCCTTAGCAAGAAGTACAAAGACTGATTGGAAGATTGTTGTACTTAACTATGACAAGACCTGATATTGCTTTTTGTGGTGCAAGTACTAGGTCAGTGTATGCACTCACCTAAGCAATCACATATGGAGGCTGCACTTAGAGTAGTTAGATATATAAAAGGTACAACATGACTTGGCTTGTTTATGCCTAGCAGTAATTGCTCGATCTAATCTAGTGGCATTTTGTGAATCTGACTGTTCATGTGTGGAGACTAGAAAATCAGTCACTGGTTATATTGTTAAGTTTGGAGATACAGTAATTTCTTGGAAATCCAAGAAACAAAGCACAGTTTTCAAGAGCTCGACAGAAGCAGAATTTAGAAGTATGGCAACCACAGTTGCAGAAATTGTGTGGCTAAAAGGATTGTTTAATGAGTTAGGAGTCAATCTAAAGCTACCTGTAAAACTATTTTGTGATGGTAAATCATCTATACAAATTGTTGCTCATCCAATTTTTCATGAAAGAACCAAGCACTTTGATATGGATTGTCATTTTGTGAGGGAGAAAATTCAAGGACTGATACAAATTCAACATATAAGTACCAAAGATCTAACAAAAGGGCTATGTAAACCACAACATGACATTTTGATGGGCAAGCTGAGCTTGAAGAATGTGTTTCAACCCTCAGCTTGAGGGGGAGTGTTGGAAAAGAAGTGAGCAATATCCTAGCTGGCAGAGTAAGTTAGAGTCAGTTAAAAGTTGTTAAAATTGCTGAGCTGTCACTAAGCTGCAGCATTAGTAGTATTAGTGGTAGTTAGTTAGCTTAGATTAGAAGCTAATGTTGATATGTATATATAGAGGCAGTTAGCAGTAAGATTAGTTTTGAGATTGTACAGTTCTCACTCTTCAATTGAATGAAACAGTAACTTCACTGTCTCTCTTACTCTTCTCTTTCTTTCTCTCTAGATTGCTAATCATAAGCTCCATTAATGGAGCATTCTTAACAAAAACTCACATACATATAATACCCCCTTAATTAATCAACAACTTGACTTCATAGATCCATATAAAACTCTTAATAATTCAATGGAATTAATAATCAATTCCAATTGAATGGCAAAATACAGGGACCTCCTGGAGTTTTTCTCCCCATACACAATCCATTATCTAGTATGCCCCAATAACACTTATGTTGATCTAAATTACATAATCAAAAAGCTTAAAGTCACCAAAATCTTTTCCTCTCAAAAGGCAATGTGCGTGTGCTCTTTCTGCAGTTCCATTAACAATAAACATTTTATAACTTTCATCAATTGAACTGACAAAAGATGAGAAAAAACTAAGTAGGACGAAAAGGACCAAGAAGTGAGATAATTTGGAAGCCATCATGTGTGTGTGTGTTAATGATTCATATATTATTTTTTTATACAATAATTTATAAGTGTATGTGGTATTATTCATGATTCATATATTTATTTTTTTGTCATCTCTTGTGTGAATGATTACTGACTTAAGATTGAATTGTAACTAATTTTAGTTAATAGAAACTAATAGAAATGTGACACCAAATTTGACCAAAGATTACCCACTCCGTCCTCTATTAGTCGGCAATTTTTTCTTCTTACATTAATGTTAAGAAATCAGAAATAAAAAGTAATTTTATTTAGTAAGATGGACAATGAATATAAGACAACTATTTTAAATAAAATAATCAACTAATATGGGATGGAAAAAATAATAAATTAGTCATTTCACATTTGTATCAATTCATAGTCAATTTGGACTTTGCGTTAAATTGGGTGGCTCAGAGAAAATTAAATTAACTCCCCTATAGAAAGGCAAAATTTTAAAGAGGGCAACCAATGTTAGATTGACCTAAGATAGCAGATTGTGGATTACATGTATTAGGGCAGAAGGTTGGTATAGGTAGTCTTGTTATCAGTCATATTAGTAGTTGTAGTATTGCTTTCGTAGTTTTTTTTTTTCTGTTATTATTTATCGTCGCTTGTATTTTGACTATCTAATTATTTTCTTGTAGTTATTGTGTTGATATTATCCATTGTTTTATTACTATGTGATATGAGGTAGAGGTAAGATACTCTACCCTCCTCATACCTTATTTTGTGAGATTATACTACATATGTTATTATTGTTTGAGATTTTGAATCTAAGAAAATACATAATTAGCTCTAGATTCACCCTAAGAAGATACATTTTGTTCTTTTTTTTCCATTATATAGAAGAGGTGATTTCGACCACCTCTTATGCAATTACCAAAAAAATTTTTTACTTCCACTTAATTATATACCATACCCCAATATATAATAATTTCATTATTTCATCATAATGATTTAAATATTTAACATATTCTATTAATTTATATTAATTAACTATAACTACATACTGAAAGTAATTTTTTTTTATTTAATTAGCTATCATGTTCAAAATTAATTTGTTACCATAAATCATAATAATTAATAATTTAAAATATTTAAAAGACATATATAAATTTTATTGACTCTCATTATTTTAGCAATGCCACATAAATTGTGATAAAAGAAAAAACACTACAAATCATAATAATTAACAACTTAAAATATTTAAAAGATATATAAAAATTTTAGTTGACTATCAAAATTGTATCGAAGCCACATAAATTGGGACACAAGAAGTAAATATATTATTTGATAATTACGTAAAAATTATAAATCACAATAATTAACAAGTTAAAATACTTTTTTAAAAATAGATAAAAGTTCTATTCAACTCTCAAAATTTTATCGATGCAACAGAATTCATGACAAAATAAAAAATTATCTTAATTAATTGCAACTGAATATTTAAAGTAAATCAATTTTATTATTTTAATTGACTTTATATAGAAAAATAATCTTTTTATTTATTTATTTTAGTAAATTTAAATTTTAAAATTATTTTTTTTATATAGAAATACTAATATTTAAAGTTAACTTTAAATTATTAAAATACAAAATTAATAAATTTAATTTAATAAAATAAATTTCAAATGAATATTTTCTTAGAATTTGTGTTCGGTCAATATGTATCAAGTTAAAAAGAAATAAAGAAAAATATATAGTAAAATTTTATTATTGTGAAAATAAATATAATGCACTATCCAATAATATTTAATAATATCATATTTTGCATATGCAAATATAGCATCCCGTATTTAATTAATATACTATTCCGGTGAATTATCGATGATTATTATTGGATATCATAAAATTATATTAATTTTTATAGTAATAGCATAATCAATCGCTCTTAATTAATTATTATGAGTCATCTAGGTATTAAGAAAACAAATAATATTTAATGAAAAATAAAATAGACATAAAATGAGAAATTAAGTCTTAATGTTTTAAATTAAATTTTCATTTTTAGAATGATGATTTTACTGTATCACTCCTTATTATAAGTCATTCATGTATTAAAAAAATAAGAATAACAAAATGATATGTCAACATAAAATATTTGATTGACTATCAAAATTATATTAGTGCCACATAAATTGGAACAGGACAGAAGAAGATATATATATTATTTGAAAATAAAATAAAAAGTACTGTAAATAACAATAATTAACAAAAAAAATTAAAAAATTGACTGATTTCTGCTTCAACTGCTTCAATCGTGATTTTAATATACAGTGTTGTTTAAAGAGGGTAAAATGGCATAATGAGATTTAAAGAGGATAAAATGTATGTAGTAAAGTGTGAGAAGAATAAAGCATAAGTAAATTTTATTACTATATTTTAAGGAAATTAAAGAAAATAAGTATAAAGATTATTTGCAAAAGATTTTTACAAACTAATTTAAATATAAATAAAGTAAATTTAGGTACAAAAAACGTGTATCTATCACAAATTTGCTACCAAACACTTCACACTTTCTTAATATTAACAAATTTTCTATCAAATATGTGTAGCCATCATTCTCAACTTTTTGCAGGTCCTCAATATTAATTAACATTTCTCTGTTTTAAAAATAAAATAAAGAAAAGAAAATCTCAACTCTTGCTTCTCTATTAAAAAACAACACTCTTTTTCTGTGTTAAAAATAATAATTAAACAAAACAATAGTGAATCTAAGGTGTGTATTCTCCTTATCGGGTAATTTTACATGATTCTTAATCTTTACGATATTGAAAATTAATAATCTGCTGGGTATTTGATTTAATCTATTTCATCAAATTTACGCCTCTTCTTTCTTTATATTTCTGATCGCAAAATTCAACAAAAAGGTTAAAAAAAGGTTTCAATTGTGATCCCCTCAGTTCAATCATACTAATGAAAATATTCTACTGCTCAAACTTTCTACTCCAAGATAAATCCTAAAACTTAAAAATTGCAATCCACATGTTCTACTGTTGGGTCCGTGCTGACACGGAATTTGGACTTCTAGTGTAAATATACATAATTAGTTTCCGATACAGTTTTTACGATTTTGAATCTGTCGAGATACATAATTACCTCCAGATACATCCAACGAAGATACATAATTAATTAGTTGAAATTTCTATAATTAGTTTGTAAGGGTGAAAATTTGTGTAAATATGGTAAGTTAAGATTTATGTTTGTGTTATTTTTCCTTAAATATTTACAAACCCTTGTTATTTCTGCATCAAGCCTGTCAAACGGGTCGGGTTGACTCGGCTCAACCTGGCCCGAACCGGCCCACTTAAGAAAACCGGCCTGGTTTGACCTGGTTCGGTGTAACACCCTAATTTTTTGAACCGAAATACTACACGGTGCTCATAACTCCGAAGGAACACAAGCTAACCTATGACTGATATCTGTACCTGTATACTGCATAATATATCATAAAATGCGGAAACATGAACATGAAAGGCCATAAGGTTCGAACTGAATAAATATCTGATAACAAAATGTCTGAAAAGGGTATAACAATACCAAAACAAGTCATAAATACTGAAAATAATGAGATCTGAATATCTAATCTGACATCTAGTCTGAAAGCCTCTAACTGAACTGAATAAGGAGTTAAAGGAACATGTCTCCAACTAACTCTATCTAGCAACTAAATAGTAAATGTAGCAATAATCATATCGTCCTCGAATGAGAAGGAATCACTGCAAACTCTGAACACTGGAATGCTACTGCTGATCTGGAGCTCGTGTCTCTGAACCTATGGTGTAACATAAGAGAAAGCACCATAGCGCAAATGCGTCAGTACGTCTGAATGTACTGAGTATACGAGTGAGGTAGGCTAAATGCAAAGGATTATATGCATGAACAATGCTAACTAATATGAACGTGAGAATACATACATGCATAAACAACTATAACTGAACTCGTGATGATGTTGACTACTGAGTCTGAATGCTGACGATATGACTTTACTGTTACTGAGGTACTGAATAGATTATTGACTAATTCTAACAGTTCAAATTATGAAGAACTGGTTTGAATGACTGTGTCTAATAGTTCTAAAACTGAATACTGGTAACGTGAGCTATGACAACTGATATAACTGTAATGATCAGACTAATCGATATAACCGATACTGAGCGACTATATCTGACAGTCTAAATTCTAATGGAACTATCTGAGTTCCGTTCTACTTGGAGTAACTAAATCTGAGATCAGTCCTATCTAGCGGGTGATCATGAGTATTCTGATAATAAGGATGATTTGACTTAGTCTGAGATCAGTCCTATCTAGCGGGTGATCTTTATATCTAATAATTCTGATACTGATTAATCATAGTTGAGATCAGTCCTAGCTAATGGGTGATCTTGAAGTCTATTTACAATGATAAGCATTAACTGTATCTAACAGTACTAAATCTGTACTACTAAGCTGAGTTGACTGTGTCTGAAAGCCCTGATTCTGTAACTGAAACTGTGGGATGTGTTTATCTAACCAACATACCCTAAGCTAAGCTGACTAGGGTCCAATCTCTGCCCTGACTGGAAAGGTGTCAGTACCGCGCCACCAGTAAAGACATCTGCTGTGGAGTCAGTCCTAATCTAGCGGGTGACTCCTGGGATCAGTCCTATACATATAAATGTGCTAACGGGTGACCCCTGAGTTGTCAGTCCTATCTAACGGGTGACATCTCGTACCTACGCTGGCTATGTAGTTCTGGAACTTAGGAATTACTTCTAGGGATCTCAGTCCTATTCTAGTGGGTGAGTCCCAATTCCTAGGCTCACTCGGTGCTGAATCCTACTCCCATCTGAAATACACTAAACTGAATAACAGAGATGAACTGAATAACTGAACTGAATTGATATTAGTGGTATTGTTTAGTGGAGTTAAATTGAGTTTACTGAATTTCGATGACTAACAAAATGTACTGAGTTCTGAGGACTGATTGAGAGTACTGAAGTTATTGAGATTGATTGTGAATACTGAAGTTACAGACTGAGTATTGAGATTACTGAACTACTGAGACTACTGAGATTTCTGAGTTTTCCTGAGTCATATTACTGATTGAATTCTATAGATCATGGCTTAACTGAGAGTATCGTGATAACATGACATAGCTCCAGGCACACAACTATATTTCCTAGGTACGAATATCCCCAGGACTCGATGGAAGGAAACTGACACACATGACTGACTTGAGTACGTGACCAACATCAACAACCCATAATATCATAACTTGGGGAATTCTATAAAGTGCATGGATATCATACATTTTGTACATAAGTAGGATTTGCAAGTAAGCATGGCATAATCTCATAAGACTAGTTCATGAACATCCCAACAACATTTACAAGACACAATATCAACATGAAAATCATTGGAATATGGGGGCATATCATGAATCCTTCACTTAGTCACAATTTAGCTATAATGCATGATTTCTAGTCTCTTAGGTATTTTATCAAACACCTTACATGCACAACTTAGGCATAGGTGTAAATCATACAACTACTCATCATAAATAATCAAACTTACATGTTTCAACTCATATGATGTCATAGATTTATAATAACACATAAAGATTCTATCTTGGCATCATTCAACACATAAACATGATCAACAATCCATTCATAACATGAAAACCATAATATATAGTTTTAGAAAAGGGTTCTTGAACTTCATGGACGAAAGGAGTTCATGAATGAACACACACATACCTTAGAAAGGAAACCTTGATGATTTTCTGGAGAGTTCTTGGATTGGGAAACTTAATTCTTGATTATCTTGAAAAAAGGCTTGAATCTTGCTTTTGAGAGATAAGTTTGATGGAAACCCTAATCTTGTGGTTGAGAGTATAAGAGAGGGTTTTTGAGATGCTTAACTGAAGATGGTGCGGATGTTGGTAGGCCAACACAAACTAGAATGGACCTAGCAACCGGTCAGGTAATGAAGAAGTATAATAAATTGAGGGATCGGGAAGAAATAGCTAAAATGGTAACCATGGGTTGTTTACCTTTTAATTTTCCTTCTTCTGATGCCTTTATTCATTATATTCAAGCAATTTATAAACCTATGTTTAATGGTATTCCTAGAAGTACTTGTCGGGCCGATATTTTTAGACTTCATTCACAATATTATTTTTATTTATCAACATTGTTAAAAAATATTCAATGTAGAATGTCCCTAACTTCTGATCTTTGTCATGCTGTAAATAAAAATAATTATTTAACCGTTACTTGTCACTGGATAGATAGTAATTTTGTTATCCAAAAACGTATTCTTGATTTTTTATATGATGAAGATCGTAAATATACTGGAGATTTTATTGCTGATTCGATTGCTAAGGTTGCTGAATTTTATGGTATCGAAAATAAAATTTTATGTATTGCTTTTGATAATACTTCTAACAACAAGACTGCTATAACAAAGTTAAAATCTAAGCTATCTCCGACGTTACCTGAATTTTTTCATGTTAAGTGTGCTTGTCATATATATAATTTAATTGTAAGAGACGGTCTTGAGTTTTTTTAGTTTTATATTGAAAAAATTCGGCTTGCCGTTGGTTTTATTCAAGGAAATAATCGAAGATCAAGAATTAGGGACTTTAAACTTAAATGTGAACAAAATGGACTTGCACCGGTATTGATGCCTAAAGAATGTGATACTAGATGGAATGCTACATATGATTTTTGTAAGAACTTGTAATAATATAGAGTTTCTATTACACTACCTTTTAACCAACATTGTGGTTCTTTTGCTGATTCTGCTGATTGCATGCTACATGATTCTGATTGGGCTATAGTTAATGATCTTGTTAAGTTTTTGCAAAAATTTTATATAGCTACGGTTGAATTTTTCGGTGCTTATTATCCTACTGTTTGTAATATTTTGGCATATATAACCGATATTTCTACTTTGCTCAAAGAATATAAAAATAAAGAAGGTTACAAAGAAGCCGTTGGTGTCATGTTTGCTAAATTTAAAAAATATTTTTTTTCTGATTCCCCCTATTTATTTGGTTGGTGCTATACTAAATCCATGTATGAAATATACTACTATGTGCAACTTTAGTACTCTTATTTATTCTAACTTAGAGATAAATACTAACAATGATTTTGAACAAGTACAACCTGATTTGTGGACGGCTATGGGTGATGCGAACGCTTTCATAGATAAATTATATAACCACGATGTTGATTTAGTTGATTTAGTTGTACCAACAAATATCACTCGAACTATCGCTCCTCATCTTCCCGAGGAGCCATCATCTTCTAAAACGCCAGCATATAGTGTTTGTTCTGATTTCTTTTATGATTTACCTTATTGGAACAGTATTGAGGATGGAGCTTACACATCAACTTATCGGGAAGAGCTTAAGTATTATCTTCAGTCGCCGCTAGAGGATCGCAGACGATGGATCAACACGTTGGATTGGTGGAGGAGTAATGAAACACAATATCCTGTGCTTTCAAGATTAGCTAGAGATATCCTGAATGTTCCAATGTCAACCGTTGCATCGGAGAGCGTTTTTAGTCAGGGACGACAACAGCTTGGAGACAATCGACATTCATTGGGAAGCAATGCAATGAATGTTCTACTTTGTCTTAGAGATTGGATTAGAGCCGAACGAAGAAATCAAGGAATGAAACCGGAGCCGAACGACGAGCAGAGACTTGAAGAAATTATGACTTCACGGGAAAACTCACAGGAATCAAGTCCAATGCATGATTTTGCCCCCGTTGACTTTGACTATCCTATGCAAGTTCCCGTTAATATTAACATGCATGAGTTGAAAAAAATGATGCAAAATTTATAGATTTTTCATCCATGTAAATTATAAATTTTGGATCATTTTGCAATCAATAAAATTCAACACTCATTCATTCTTTAGTCCTTACTTTGTAATTTATTCCATTTAATGATTTAAATTGAATTTTTACTTTAAATTAAATACTTAGTTTTAATATATTACTAATTTACTATAAAATATTATTAATTTATTATATTAAGAAGCATATATTTTATTTAAAGAAGTACATATATTTTATATGTGTACATATATATTGAATGGTACATATATGTGTGTATATCTTCTATAGACGTATATATTTAACGTATACATGTGTATATGTTTTATAGATTACTTATATAATTATATATATAGTGTCTGTGTATATTGTAGTATATTTTATTTAAAGTAGTATGTATATATTGAATGATACGTATATATGTGTGTATATCTTCTATAGACGTATATATTTAAAGTATACATATGTATATGTTTTATAAATTAGTATATAACTATATATTTAGTGTGTGTGTATATTGTAGTATATATATTGTAGTATATTTTATTTAAAGTAATATGTATATATTGAATGATACATATATATATATATATATATATGTGTGTGTGTGTGTGTGTGTGTGTATATCTTCTATAGACGTATATATTTAACGTATACATGTGTATATATTTCATAAATTAGTATATAACTATATATATAGTGTGTGTATATATTTTAGTATATTTTATTTAAAGTAGTTTGTATATATTGAATGGTACGTATATATGCATGTATATCTTCTATAGACGTTTATATTTAACGTATACATGTGTATATATATATTATAAATTAGTATATAACTATATATTTACTGTGTGTATATATTGTAGTATATATATTGTAGTATATTTTATTTAAAGTAGTATGTATATGTTGAATGGTACGTATATATGTGTGTATATCTTCTATAGATGTATATATTTAACATATACATGTGTATATGTTTTATAAATTAGTATATAACTATATAGTGTGTGTGTGTATATTGTAGTATATATATTGTAGTATATTTTATTTAAAGTAGTACGTATATATTGAATGGTACGTATATATATGTTTATATCTTCTATAGACGTATATATTTAACGTATAAATATGTATATGTTTTATAAATTAGTATATAACTATATATTTAGTGTGTGTATAGATTGTAATATATATATTGTAGTATATTTTATTTAAAGTAGTACGTACATATTGAATGGTACGTATATGTGTGTATATCTTCTATAGACGTATATATTTAACATATACATGTGTATATGTTTTATAAATTCGTATATAACTGTATATTTAGTGTGCATGTATATTGTAGTATATATATATATATATATATATATATATTGTAGTATATTTTATTTAAAGTAGTACGTATATATTGAATGGTGTGTTTATATGTGTGTATATCTTCTATAGACGTATATATTTAGCGTATACATCTGTATATATTTTATAAATTAGTATATAGCTATCTATAGTGTGTGTGTATATATTGTAGTATATATATATTGTAGTATATGTTTTATTTATAGTAGTATATATTTAACTATTGTATAGTCGTATACACGATTACATGTGTAATTGTGTATATGTATCATGTGTATATATTTTCTAAATTCTACTATAGTATTTACTATATATATAGTGTATATATATTGTTTAACGTATTTAAAATGTATATAGGTGGGTATATATAGTGTATATTGGAGGAAAAACATTTTTTTTGACCGATTTTAATCGGATTTAGGTGGGTTGGACCGGATTGGGTTAAATGGGCCGGTTCAGAGTTGTTTTTTAAAATTTTACTATTGGTTCGGAACCGAACCGTCCCGTTTAACCGGGCCCGAATCCGGTCCGACCCACAACTAGGTTAAATTTTACGGGCCGATTCCGAGTTGACCCGGCCCGACCCACTTAACACCCTTACTCTGCATATGCTACTAGGTTTGAAGGAGAGCCTTGGAGACATTAGTAAAAATTATTTTCATGTAACCTAAGTTTAAGTTGTGGAAACAAATTTTTTAGAAATATAAGACCCTTCCTCGAATTCTATGTATAGCCGGGGTTTTAATACATCAAACTGCCCTTTATCATTATTGGGTTTCTCAAAACACAACTTCATTGACGACACAATCGTAATGAGAATGCTTATAAATAATTTTTTGAAGAAGAATCTTTTACTTCTTCATATGTCTGATATATATCATCACACTTATTTGATTAAGTCTAAAACTTATAAAATTCAAAATATGAATCTGTTATGTATAAATTCATGGATTTGCATTTGTAATTTGAGAATATTGCAGTAATAACATTCATATTCATAGATATAGAATAAAATAGTCATCCCTTTGCTATTAAATGTCTTGAATATATACACTTATTGCTCAATCTAAAACTTTATATTCTAAAATTATTAAATTTAAATTTTTAGTCTGCATCTATCATCTCAAAGCATCATTTGTGAGCCATAAGATAATACTTGATTCATCAAAATCATGACAAGTCTTCAATTTTGACTTTTTTCGTAAAGCGGACTTATCTCTACCACCGTGGAATAAAGCATGTATATACAACAATAATATATCTAGTATAATTTCACAAGCAAAATCTAAAAAAGATGGTATATACGTAGAAGGATTTACCTCAACTTTTTGAAGGTGAAGATGTTGTTTTCAATATGCTCTCAGCACAAGTAAAACATTGGAAAAAAGTAAGTGAAATAAAGAAAACTTGAAGAACAAGTTATATTTATCGCCAACAAGAAAACACAACCCTCCATCTTGTATTTCCCAATGGCAATTGCTAACACCATCACAAGTAGATCTATCTCTATCATGGTTAAAAATCTCAAAATTACCATGTTGTTTAGGACCTTCTAATGCCATGTTACAAAAGACATGATTGTCACCTTTAACAACTATTGGAATATCAAGAACATATTGATCACTTGGTTTCATTGGATGATCACCAAGACCTTGTCCTCTTAAAGTGCATTGTACATTCACTTTTGATGAAGCCCAATTAACAACTGTTAATTTGTAATCAAACAAGATTAGTGAATTACACATGTTGAGAATAAACCAATTAATAAACAAAGGAAAAAGATTTGTGACATTGGGGAAGCCATGGTTACGTTGTTTTTAATTGTGTGTATGTGTGTTTTTTTGTGTTGATGTGACTTCTATTTATAATAAATATTTGTGTAGATCTTTTGTTCGCGATTTGGTAATATTGACTAACATAGGAGTTTACTTAATTTTACTTCATACTCCCTCTATTTATTTTTAGTTGTCACATATATATACTAAAAATACTCATTCCAAAAATAGTTTTCAAAGTATTAGATCAAGAGAGAATTATTCTAGTTTTCATTTTTGCCCTTCACATTAATTATTAGTCAAGAGCACATAAATAGACAGATATTAAGAAATAAGGGATACATTAGCTAAACTACACTTCAAATTAATTTTTTCTTAAAATTATGTAAAACTTTATTATGACAACTAAAAAGGAACACAATAAATGTAAAATAGTGGAAGTATATAAGTCAGGAAATCGTGCCCAAGGAGAAATTAACCAAATTGTTTGAAACAAAAAGAATAAGGAAATAACACTTACTACAGACCTAAAACGAAAAAAATATTCCTTCCCTGTCAACTAATGTAATTAATACACTTTCATTATTAGTTTGTTTTAAAAATATGAAATCTTTTTATATTTGGTAAAAGGATTTATGGTTTTGAGCCATTAAATAATTAATTGAATTTATTATCTAAAATATTCGAAACTCTAATAAATTCTCAAAAAAAATTCGGAACCACATAAAAATACATTAAATATGTATATTGACTAAAATACACATTCCAGACATGCATATTGAAAATACTACAACATTAACCCGCGGTCTCCTCGATCAAAAATTGACCACAATCGGACTTATTTTATTAAACCTCAATAATTCAATGACTTATTAAATTACTTCTAAACACCTCGAGGATTGATGCTATCCGCCCCCGTTAGTCATAATTCACGTATACAAACTGCGGGGAGCGCTAAAATAGAGAAGATGAGAAAATTTTACAAATGACTGGGAGGGTCGTTACATTAGATACTAATTAAACAACCATTCATCCCCGAACGGGCAAACTCAAGAAAAGAAGGGAAAACAATGAATTACCTGAATCTGCAAAAAGGTGTGGATACTTGCTACACATGTCTGATTCGGTCTCCCAAGTAGCTCCTCAATAGGACGATTATTCCACTAGACCTTTACAGACGCAATCTACTTAGTCCTCAACTTACAAACATCTCTATCAAGAATAGAGACAGGTTCTTCTTCATAAAAGAGGTTTTCATTTAATAAGACCGAATCCCAACGAAATATGTAGTTACCATCACCATGAAACTTCTTTAACATAGATACATGAAACACAGGGTGAACTTCTGACAAACTCGAAAGCAATGCCAATATGTAGGCCACCGGCCCTACACACTGAAAAATCTCAAATGATTCAATATATCTAGGACTGAGCTGTCATGATCCGAGCCGAGGCCCTGGCCGCGATGGGCATCTCGAACCATCAAGGTTCGAGATACCTTTGAACTCCTCAACCCACTAGTGATATTGTCCGCTCTAGGCCTAGGCTCTTACGACTTTAAAACGTGTCACTGGGGAGTTAGGCTTGCTTACTTATATACCCAACATCCCTTCTGTGTTTTGCCGATGTGGGACTCCATATCCTAAGTTGGGGTGTTACATACACCCCCCTTTATGGGCTCAGCGTTATCGTTGAGGTTTGCCCCACCGAATGGGATAGAATACTTCGAACAATGAGCCTCAACTAGAATAGTAGGAATCAAATCATCAACACGGGGTACATAAACTCGCTCACTAATCCGCAACACGACATCACCATCAAGAATGGCCTCTTTGGCCTCACCTTGAAAAACCTTATCACTAATCTTGCTCAACTTAGCATTCTTAAATTGTTTAGCCTTAATTTGATCAAGAAATGTGGACCTTGCCTCAATACTGGCTAGAATTCCTCCTCTCTTAATCACCTAAAGTCGAATAAATTTGTTAGCTAGAGTCTCAATCTCTCTGGCCAACGGACGCCTGCTAGCATTCAAATAAGCCAAACTATCCATACTTGCTGACTTCCTACTCAATGCATCAGTGGCCACATTAGCCTTCCCGGGATGGTAGAGAATGGTGACATCATAATCTTTAAGAAACTCCATCCATCTACGCTCTATCAAATTCAAATCCCTCCACGTGAACACACACTGTAAACTATGGTAATCAATGAACACTTCACAATGAGCCCCATACAAGTAATGCCTCCATATCTTAAGAGCAAAATATGAGAGTGGTATAAAATTTTTGGAGTGACATTTAATTAATTTATAAATTATTTAGAGGGATAAATAACTACCCATACAATTAAAATACTAAAGTGAATTTTGGGGACAAGTTTAGAAATGTTTTGATGTATTTTTTCTGCACTATATTATTCTCAGGGGTAGCTCAAGGGTAAAATTAGTAAAACCTTCGCTTTAGGCCTCAAAATTTTGAGGTCTCAAAATTTTTAATAGTAAACTCTATAATTTCAGCTTCACTTGAAATAATAACGAAAATTGTGAAATACATTTTAAAAAAAAATCTAAAACATAATAATAATTATAAAAGAAAAAAAGTTACCTCTTTTTCAAAAGAAATATTAAGAATTTTGAACTAAACAACTCAAACTTTATATTATTTATAAATAAAGTTTTAACAATAACATCAAAGTTAATGCATTGCAAACAAATGACTAACGTCTTATTAACTAGAATTAATGCTTACTTTTATTAAAAATAACATTAATATATGAAGTTAAAGGTTATGTGTCTTTTAAAAATACCACATCAAAAATAACTATTGTCCAAGAACAAATAAGACAACTTAAATTATTACAGTTTGTATGTATGTTTATATATGTAAGATCTCTTATTAAAATTTGATTTTAAACCATTGATTTTATTAAGACAACTCTAATAATTATTTGATTCGAAAGTTTATTATTTTCCCCATACAAATATTGTTTGTTGTCGTTTTTGTTCCGATAAAGCTATATTGTTACTATGTAGAATGGAGAGGACCCACTCTATTGTCACTGTCAACAAGTTATTTGCCTGCACATTTCAGACATGAGTTTTTAAACTTTCATAAATTAATGCTTCTTACCATTATGAACAATATGTTCTAAGTAATAGCATTGCAAGAGAAACACTAATTTTTATAGAAAATTTAAATTAAAAATACCTAATGAAGTATTATATAATATCTCCACTTATTTAATTGGAATATGTATCAACTCAAGTGTCTATACGAAATTAAATGACGAATTTGAAAAATTAACTACGTATTAAACTTTAATAAAGACAGAAGACGCTAAAAGAATTAGGACTGATATTATATTAAAATCTTAATCAATATATTTGTTTATATACAATACTACATTATCTTATATGTGAGAGTTGCACCACTCCTACACATATGAAAAAGGTAGGAAGATGGGGCAGTATAATTAATGGTCTAATCAGGAAAATCCTCGAGAATTGAGATTGGCCGCCAAAAGTGAAGTAATTATGACGCTTAGCTTTTAGCTTTTGATATACATGGTACAGTGATAAACTCCACTAGTTTACTCTTTTCGTTTGGCAAAAGAATCACACACTTAAGATTCGCTTCATCATGAAAATTAAAAATATATTTATTTTATTTGATATTTTTAAATTAAAAATAAAAAAATAAAAGTTATGATATTTTTAAAAAATTTAGATTTTAAATGCACTTTTTATAAAGTAAAAGAAAAACTTGAGTCTAAAAAGGTGAAAATAGCTCAAGAGATATTTTTTTTAAAAATCAAAATTTATGACAATACATTTTGAAATAAATTTTTGATTTTCATAGCGAAACAACTATTCTGAAATAAAATAAAAATATATTTCAAATATTTACGGATCGAAAGAATACTTTGAAATAATATTCTCACATCTACAAATTGAAGGTGGTGGAAATAAAAATTTATGTTGGATGTAGGGTCTTTTAGGAGAGATAGGGTTAGAAAGAAGACTATTCTAGAGAATATTTTTTGAATAGATAGAGAGATGGGTTGGACAGAGTTTCCCATTTGAACACATGAAGCTGACTTTTTTCTTTTGTTGAATTTTAAGTCAGTATGATAACCAAAGAGTTTATAGCATGTGTCAATGATGTGATCATTTTTTCTGCAGTATCTAAAGTAAAGTAAAGAAGTGGTGTTAGGTGAAGGAACATGACTCATTTTAGGAATGAAGGACACTCTTTATTGAAAGGGTATAGCATTAGGATGCAAAAAACGAGGCTGAATCTTCTAAAAATCTATAATAAGTGGACCTTACATCCCCTGACTCTTATCAAGTTGTAGTAAAGAATAGACCTTACTAAAGGGAGGAAAAGGAGACATCACAAGGGTATTTCTCTTAACAATAGAGTAGCTATCATTTAAATCACTAAGAAATTGGAAGAGTTGTTGGTCTTGAATGAATTTAAGGAGAGCTCCACAAGAGCCCACCCCAAAAATCATGGGATATAGCATATCGATTTAGCTCGAAAATGGCTCGTTTGCACCGTTTGACCACCCAAACGGCTTGGCCCACCCCAAAGACCCACACTAGGTTATTCCCCAGCCTGTCTAGGGCAGCCCGATCGATTTTTTGCCAAAAATATGCCTGTCCCAGCCCAAAAATCATGGGTTATAGCACACCGATTTGGTCCGAAAATAGTCCGTTTTATGTTGTTTCGCCCGTTTGACCAACCAAACAACCCCGCCCACCCCAAAGGCCTTCACCAGGTCGCTGCCCAGCCTGCCTGGGGCAACTGGGTTGATTTTTGACCTAAAACATGCCTGGCCCTCGGGCCCACCCCAGAAAGCATGGGCTATAGCATATCAATTTGGCCCAAAAATGGCCCATTTGCGCCGTTTCACCCAGTTGACCATCCAAATGGCCCCACTCACACTAGGCTGCTCCCCAGCCTGCCTTGGACAGTCCGATCAATTTTTGATCAAAAACACGCCCGACCATCGGGCCCACCCCAGAAACTGTGGGCTATAACATCGATTTGGCTAGAAAATAGCCCATTCAGGCCATTTCACCCGTTTGACTAACCAAATAGTCCCGGCCACCCAAAAGGCCCACACTAAGCCACTCCCCAGCCTGCTTGAAAAAGCCCGATCAATTTTTATCCCAAAATATATCTGACCCCCAAGCCCACTTTTGAAATCGCGAATATAACACACCAAATTTTGCCCAAAAAAGGCCTAATTACGCTGTTTCGCTTGTTTGACCACCCAACGGCCCCGCCCATTCTAAAGATCCACACAAGACCGTTCCCCAGCCTGCTCGGGGTAGTTCGATCAATTTTTCATCAAAAATATGCCCGACCCTAGAGCCTACCCGAAAAACCATAGGCTATAGCACATCGATTTGGCCCGAAAAATAGCCCGTTCATACTATTTCGCCCGTTTGACCACCCAAAATAACTCATTTGCGCCATTTCACCCACTTGACCACCCAAACGGGCCCGTCCACCTCAAAATCCCATAGTAGTTTGCTCCCCCGCCTTCCCGAGGCAAGTCGGTCAATTTTTAGCAAAGAATACGCTCGGCCGCCGAGCCCACCTCAGAAACCATAGGCTATTACACCAATTTGTCCTAAAAATAGTTCGTTTGCGCTGTTTCACCTGTTTGACCATCCAAACAGCCTCGCCCATCCCAAAGGCCCACACTAGGCCACTCCCTAGCCTGTCCGGGGCAGCCCAGTCAATTTATTGGTAAAAATACGCTTGGGCCACAGGCCCATTCCAGAAAACCTGGTTTTTAACATACCAATTTAGCCCGAAAATGATCCGTTCGCGCCGTTTTGCTCGTAAGACCACCCAAACGGCCCCGCCCATCCTAAAGGTCGCTCCCTAGCTTGCTAGGACGGCCCGATTGATTTTCTACCAAAGACACGCCCGCCTCCTGGTCCCACCTTGGAAATTGTGGGCTATAACACACCGACTTAGCTAAAAAATGATCCGTTTGCGCTGTTTCGCCCATTTGACCACTCAAATGGTCCCGCCCACCCAAAGACCCATATTAGGCCGCTCCCTTGCCAGCCTGGGGCAGCCCGCTCAATTTTTGGCAAAAACAATGCTCGAACCTTGAGCCTACCCTGGAAATTGTGGGCCATAGCACTCCGATTTGGCTTGAAAATGGCTCGTTCGCGCTGTTTTGCCTGTTTAACCACTCAAACGGCCCCGCCCTCCTCCCCCCCAAAAGCCCACACTAGGCCTCTCCCCAGCCTGTCTAGGGTAGCCCGGTTAATTTTGGATAAAAACATGCCCTGCCCCCTAGCCCACCCCAGAAACCATGGGGTATTATAGCACACCGATTTGGCCCAAAAATTGTCCGTTCGCACCGTTTTTCCCATTTGACCACCTAAATGGCCTTGCCCACCCCGAAGGACCATACTAGGCCGCCCCAGTATGCTTGGGGCAGCCGAGTTAATTTTCGACCAAAAAAAAGCTCGGCCTTTGGGCCCACCCCGGAGATCGTGAGCTATAGCACACCGATTTGACCCAAAAATGATTCGATTACGTTGTTTTGCCCGTTTGACCACCCAAATGGTTTCGCCCACCCCGAAGGCCCACACTAGGCTGCTCCCCAGCCTACCTAGGGCAGCCCGATCAATTTTTGCCAAAAAACACGCCCGACACCCGAGCTCACCCCAAAAATCGTGGGTTATAGCACATTGATTTGGCCCAAAAATGGATTGTTCACGCCGTTTCACCTATTTGATCACCCAAACAACCCCGCCCGCCGTAAAGGCCTACACTAGTTCACTCCCCAGCCTGCCTGGGTAAGCCCGAAGGATTTTCGACCAAAAACACGTTCGTCCCCCGAGCCCACCCTCGAAATCGTGGGCTATAGCAAATTGATTTGGCTTGAAAATAGCCCGTTTATGTCGTTTCTCCCGTTTGACCACCCCAAAGGCCCACATAAGGCCGCTCCCAGCCTACCTAGAGTAGTCAGATCGATTTTAGGCCAAAAACACACTCGTCCCACGGACTTGCCCCAGAAACTGTGGGCTATAGCACACCAATTTGGATTAAAAAAGGCTCATTCACACTGTTTTGCCCATTTGACCTCCCAAACGACCCCACCCACCCTAACTACCCATACTAGGCCGCTCCTCAGCCTCCCTAGCATGCCTCGATCAATTTTTGGCTCAAAGTATGCCCACCCCCTCAACCGTGGGTTGTAGCACACCGTTTTTGTCCCAAAAATACACTCGTAGGCATTGTTTCGCCCGTTTGACCACTCAAATGGGCTCGCTCACCTGAACGACCCACACTAGGCCGCTCCCCATCCTCCCTAGCATGCCCCAATCGATTTTCATCCCATAGAATGCTCAGACCCTAGGTACACCTCTGCAACCGTGGATTATAGCGCACCGATTTGGCCCCAAAACACCCCCGTTAGCGCCTCTTCTCCCGTTTGAACACCTAAATGGCCCCGCGCACCCCAACGGCCCACACTAGGCCGCTCCCCATCCTCCCTAATATTCTCCGATCTTTTTTCGACCTACAGTACACCCGGACTCCGAGCCTACCCCCAAAACTGTGGGCTATAACATATTGATTTGCCAGAAAACTCCCTGTTCGCACCGTTTCTCCTGTTTGACCACCCAAATGGCCTCGCCTACCCTAACGGCCCACACTAGACTGTTCTCCAATCTCCCTGCACGCCCAATTGATTCGTATCGATTCAGTATCAGTTCCTGTTGTATCAAAGATATTGATATATATCATTTCGTATCGGTTCGAAGTGTGACATAACATTTTGAGGTCTCATCACTTCATTATTTTCAGGTATCTGAATCTCTCATAAGGTTTCATGAAGTGTTATGTCGTAGACATTGCCTTCTTATTATGATTATTTGCTCCTTATCCTTTTCAATGATTTATTTCATTTGAAACTGATTGGTCTACAGGCTTCATGCATGCATAGACTTTGTCCTTTAGGACAAAAAATAAGAGCACTTGCAGCTTAAATATGAGATGCTTTTGGCATTTAATTTAAATTTTCTTTTGAATGAGGATCTGATGATAATTCCGAACATATTTAATAGCTACTTATAATCTCCCCCTTATGTTAAGAAAACTAACATATATCCTTCATCTTCTTTGAAAAATCCTTCTTTGTGCATTATGGTATAATCACTAATCGTAATCGTTCATCAAAACTATTAGATGGAATAGTTGGTTCCTAACCTTGAACCAATTGAGAGGAAAAAAATAATCATAATTTATTAGTCTAATGCATACAAGTGCTATTGTATGCAACATATCATATTTTAGACCAACACATGAAGCTTTGTTCTCCTTAGCAATGGTTTAACTATTTATCTAAGGCATTCATTGCAAAACATCATCATCAAGATGAATTGTCTTGATTACACAATCTGAAAATTCTGCTCTTATCTCAATTTTATGAAGCAAGTAATTTTATGAATGTCAAACTGCAGGTTGATAATAAACGTACAAGTGATCATCTTATATCGATGTATAGTAATAAATCACATGACAGGTGAATGAGCTCATATTCACCTTTTATACTTTTCAGATTTTGAGGGATGAAATCCCAACATTAGTTGGTCCAACCAACTTATCATGAGAACAAGCAAAATTAAAAGTTCATGAAGAATTTTCTAGTTCTTTAATATATGTTCAATACTCACTATGCACATCTTTGCAATGTTGCAATCGTTCATGTTAATTTATGAACTTTTATTGTAGCAAACTCTAAGTTTACCATGACATGTACCTTTTTGCTTTAATAAATTTTAGATTTACTATTACATGAATAAATTTCATATTTATTACTTTACAAGTAAACTTCAAAATAACTCTTCTCAATTATTCAGCCTCTTTCAGAGGTGAGTTGTGATATCTTCACAATCAAGTGCACGTTTGCATTATAATAAGCTTCTCAGTCCCCAGGAATGAAATATAATCTTGTCTTAACCCTATGAAATTTTGATAGCTTATAGCCTTTTTCATGATATTGCTACTTCAGGAGCAAAGCGAGGCATACATATAATATAGAGAATTTTTTCTCTGACATATCTTACAGTCATAATAATCGTGTGAAATTATTATCACTTTTGATGATTATTATCATTTTGTCCATTCACGCTTATATTCGTACATTAAATCACTTATCTTCTTTCAGACATATTATGCACTGCTACCACATTCACTTAAGAGAATAGAGCATATCAATGGGACATGTCTCATGACTTTTAACAAACATCCATTCTTTTACCTTAGCCATCATAATATCATCAATATGATGTATTGAGATTCAAAATCAATATATTATCCATATAAAGACATCTTAGGCATATATTCGATGGAATTTGAACCCAACATATTATCATCATGATGTATTGGAACATTTAATCCAATGTTTTACCCTCTTAATGAGATGAGATTTAAATTCATCATCATATCTTTTAACAATAATATTATTCTTCATGAACAAATTTAAAGTATAATTGATTCCAAATCAATTATTTTTCCCCAAATCCAATAATAATTATATCATTAGTAGCAAAAGACAAATAACATAAGCAATTACTAACCTTGAAATTAATTACATTTAGATTTATAATCTCACCTATTTGACAGATTCTTGTGCTGGTAACGTGTTATGAAATACTCCCTCTGTCCCAAATTATGTGTCGCCATTTGACCAGATACGATATTTAAGAAATAAGTATTGACTTTGTTAAAATTACAAAATTACCCTTCTTAAATAAAAGGAGTAATAATATTTAAAATCAATTGAGACCACGTTTAATTGAAAAGACAAATAAAAAAGGAGTAATAGTATTTAAAATCAAGTGAGACCACTAAGGATAAAATTGTAATTATGTCTTTAAAAACTTACCAAATAAGGAAAGACGACATTCTTTTTGGGACGGACCAAAAAGAAAATGACGACACATAATTTGGGACGATAGGAGTATAAAGTAAGTACAAGAAGAATCGAGAGAGAAGAGAGGAGACTTCTTTATTTCTCATGAGAAATTTTTAAGGGATTGATTACAATGAAAGAAAACCCCTTTATTTATAGGGGAAACTTGAGGTTTCTAACTTTTTCATAAATAAACATTTACTACATATGATAAAATAGACATTCACTATATATGATAATATATTTATAACAAGAAATGTTTTTTAATGTCATAGTCGATGATATTTTTGTAGATTTAAGATTTTCAAAATCAATTTCAAACTGACGAGATTAAAATTGAAAATTTTGTGTATACAGTTACAAACTTCAGATATATAAGGGTCTGTTTGACGCGACCTTTCGAAATTGAAGACTCGAACTTCGATAATTCATTCATTTTATTTCTCTCATGGCACCTTAATTCCGTTTCATCCATAGTACATTAATTTTTTTCATTTCATCAATTTAATCATGGCACCTCAATTTAATTTATTAATTTTTATCCTGAAATTATTCAAAATTAAATTTAAAAATTGTGGAGATTTACCATTTAGTCCAAATTTTGTAGCACTTAATTTTAGTGACATTAAATTTATGTTGATTCATTTCTTACGTTCCATTAAACATCAAGAGCTGGGCATAATTATTAGTCCATGGACATTTTTTTTTAGTAACTAACATGATTTTATTAATCACAAGTGACCTAGCATGAACTATTTCAATACAGTCCATCGATATTTTTAAAAAATGAAAATTAATATACTGGACAATAACGATTAGTAATTAATATGACCAATGAAAATTAATACACTGGACAACAACAATTATGTTATTAATATATTTACATTATAGTGAATGTCTATCAAGATCTATCAAGATCTACTTTAATATCTATTAAGATTTGAAGCATCTGTTTTTTACTCAAACTAGGAGTAAATTTTTCCTAGAGGTTTTGTTCATTGTATTCACAATCTTATGATCTCTCATCCCTCAAAAGAAGAAATAAGAATCACTCTCTCTATTCTCTCTACTTTTCTTCTGTATTCTTTATTGTTTTATAACACGTTATTAGCACGAGGCTCTATCATGAGCACTTATTCTACGATAAAAGTAAGAGATGTCAGGCAAAGTTTTGATTGAAAGAAAAAAAAGAAAAAGGTTATCGTTCTGTCTTCATAATCCATATATGACCTTTAAAAGGTAAGTCTTTATTTTACTAGGTATTATTTTTTTTTTCTTTTCATATGACTAATAATTTTACAAAACTTGAGTTCGTTGCCTTGAGCAAGAACTACCTCTCAAGGGTGTTGGATGTTGAAATCTACTTAGATGTTATGGGTCTTGGAGACGCCATAAAGAAACAAAATACAACATCTAATCAAAATCGTGCTAAGGCTATGATTTTCTTGCGTCATCATCGTGACGAAATTCTGAAAATTGAATACCTTACTACTAAGGATCCACTTGTTTTGTGGAATAGCCTAAAAGAAAGATTTGACCACTTGAATATGGTCATCATCCCAAAAGCACGATATGAATTCATACACTATGAAAATAAGATGTTGGGTTCAAGTCCCATTGATTTATGCCTAAGACACCTTTATATGGATAAGACGTTGAGTTTGAATTTGAATGCACCATACTGATGATATTATGATGGCTAAGGCAAAATAATGGGTATTTGATGAAAAGTCATGAAATCCGACCCATTGAATATGCTCCATTCCATGTGTTTTGCGGAAATTTTGACTTTTGAAAGAGAGTCGCCACTTAATTTTGAAAAGGAATTCAGAAACCTTTATAAAAGTTACTTCAAACGATTCAAAACAGGAAAATCGTTTTAAGTTAGAGATTCTAGATAAGCGGTTCCTATTAACGTTTTAGGAAGGTGTTAGGCACCTAAAACGTCCGCTAACTTGCTGTTATCCGGACTGTTTGAAAATCGTCTTTTGATTAACTTCGAAAAGATTAATTTGTTGAAATAGTGATTTGATTTTTTTCAAAAAAAGACTTGTGTAAAATAGATTTAGGCGACTTAGTAGGGATTTTAACCAAGTCTAAACAATACTAATAAACAAATAAACACATAAAAAGGGAAGAGAGGAGAAAGTAAAGGATTTAGGCCATTGGGCCCAAATCAACGAGACCTGTCCTAGTCTAGTTGGGCTTCCGACCCATTTCACCTGTCCTAAACTATTTTTCGAGCCTTTGACTCGAGTCTTGCTCCACCTGTATTAAATACAACTTTGGCTTCGAGCCCGAAATGAGTGAATAAGTAAATGACTAAATGAATAAATAAAAAGAAGACAATAATAAAAATTGAGACTTTTCAAGTCTCTTAGTGACCTCATCAATGGGTTTTGACTCATTTTCCTTCTTCGTCTATCTTCTAGCACCCGCATGCCATGTAGTGGACCTTGGGTTTAAACTTCGAACTTGACTCGAAGGGGTGAGCCTCATTTATCCATTACGAAAT
>NC_061113.1:7165772-7169951 GCF_002878395.1 Capsicum annuum | reverse complement strand
AGAAGGAAAATGAGTCAAAACCCATTGATGAGGTCACTAAGAGACTTTTCAAGTCTCTTAGTGACCTCATCAATGGGTTTTGACTCATTTTCCTTCTTCGTCTATCTTCTAGCACCCGCATGCCATGTAGTGGACCTTGGGTTTAAACTTCGAACTTGACTCGAAGGGGTGAGCCTCATTTATCCATTACGAAATGCAAGAGGAGAGGAGTCCATTTGGACTCGAGACATTTTTTGCATGCAAAGAAAAGATAAAGAAATTAATATACGTTCAAGGCATAAAAGTAACATATTTCAAAGCAAAAGAAAATATCAAGAACCAATTTTTGAATGACAATGATAAGCACACTTGCACAAGAATAAGAGTCAACAAATAAAATGCAAAGCAAAGACACCCACTTACATGCCTCATGATTTATGTTCATACAAGAATGAATAAAGGTAAAAGGAAGAAGATCATATTCAATGAATTAATACAAGAAACAAACAACGTAAGCTTGCAAAAGTAAAGGGATGAGGCAACAAGGAAAATACTCATGACTTCTAAAATTGAACAAACATAAATACTAATCCATATAACAAAAGAAAGTAAAGCTTAACTTTTCAAGCAAGAGAATCCTAAATCTCAATTATGGTGACATTAATGAAAATTCATACATCTAAATCACAATCAACATTTTATGAAAAAACGCGTAACGACCTATGGTTTATATTTCTAAGACATCGTTGATTCTCTTTTGACATTATGATTAAAAGAGAGACATGAATCAAGTCTTTACACACACAAAGAGCACATATAACAATCCAGAGTAAGAAAATAAGAATAAAAGTTTAGCATTTCTAAAAGTGAAATATCGTTTCACAATCATACTATGCATGAGTAAAGAATATCTAAATAATTTTATTTAGCCGCGAAAGTTCGAACTTTCTTATCATTTTGAAAATACAACATGCGAACAAAAAGGAATAAACATCTTGGATGAAAAATAAAGCTAGCACTTCATATCTTATATGGGGATTTTGAAATCCATTAAAATAATTAGTAAGCAAATGACAAATTCTTGACTTAACTAATTACTATTTTTATTAAGGCGCAACAAATAATAATAATTATTCTTCCAACATAAAATAAACAACTTTACATGCTAAAAAAACATATCTACCAATAATAAGTTTAAACAAGACATGGATATTATTTTTCAAGTAAAGATCTTAACTTTATCCAAAATAATCAAAGAATAAATTAAAAAAAAAGAGAAACAATCAATATTATCTATTCTTTTCAACATAAAGGAAACAACTTTACATGCTAAAAACAAATATATCTACCAACAATGAGTTTAAACAAGACATGGGTATGTCTTTTCAAGTAAAGATCTAAACTTTATCCAAAATAATCAAAGAATAAGGTCAAAAGGCAAAACAATCAATATTAACTATTCTTTTTAACAAAAAGAAAAATAACTATACATGCTAAAAATAAACATATTCAACAACAATGAGTTTAACAAGAAATTATTATGTTTTTCAAGCAAAGATCTAAACTTTATTCAAAATAATCAAAGAATAAGGCGAAAATGCGAAACATTTAACATTAACTATTCTTTTAAACATAAAGAAAATAACTTTACACACTAAAAACAAATATATCCAACAACAATGAGTTTAAACAAAGCATAAATAAATCTTTTAAGCAAAGATTGAAACTTTATCCAAAATAATCAAATAATAAAGTAAAAAAAAACACATACAACTATTGCTAGCTCATTTTTATATCATGAACATGAAAATAATTAGAATATCGATACCACAACGTCCTAGGACCTTCAAGGCCATCTACAACATACAATCTCAGCAAACAAAATTATATCTACGAACTACGAAGAAGAAAAAAGATGAAGAAGAAAACAATAATAAAAACGAAAAACAAAAAGGTGCGTTTACTTTTTGGGGACAGCAAAACGAGACTACGAGCTTCGTCGGAATCAACTACCACCGAAAAACGTCGGCAGCAACTCAAAAATGTTGATTAGCCGACCAACTCTATGAAACAAAAATTTTTACTAAATAAAAATAACTATTTTGCTCAAAAGGATTTTTTTCACCTTTCTAGCCTCTTTTTTTTTTCTTCCTTTTCTTTTTCTCTCTACCAAAGTAGTGGTAGTATTTATAGGAGAGAATAGGGTATTTTTTTTTTCTCTTTTCCACCAATGTGGGAGAAAAGTATTTATTGGAAAGGATAAAGATTTATTTCTTGTCATCCACCAATGTGGGAGAAAAAGTATTTAGGAGGATTTTTGGAATGTAAAAATTAAGGATAAGGTGAGGTGGAAGATAATGTGGGAGGAAATAGTACAATGTAGTATAATATTTGAATTTCAAAATTAAAAAAGGACAAAGTTGGGAGGAATAGTACAATGTATTACAATTTGAATTTATTTTTTGGTGGGAATTGGGTAGAAGTTATGAGAGTTCTTGAGAATTTTGGGGTTATTTAAAATATAACCCCAATTGAAATTTAAAATTTAGCCATATTTATTTTGACCAAATTAAAAATCAATTGACGAATTGCATTGCAATTATGACCAATTTTCAATTATGGTTAAATCTAATAGATTGACTAAATTAAATTGAAATTTGATACGAATTAATACCTTTTTTTTAATCCTGAGCTTCTTGATTTAATAAAATCAAATGCATATTTATTCAAATAAATTATTTTTGAGAATAAATTATATTTAAATCATGATTTTAATCATTTGAATTTATATTTCAAGATGAGCCTTAATTTAAAGTCCAATTTTGATAAAAATGTTCATTTAAATGAAATCATTTATACAATCCCGTATATGCAAATACGAAAATATATAATTATTACTTAAATGACAAATTTAACCCAAATGCATATTTTAAAATGCGTTTATTTGGAAAAAATACTTATTGTGATTTTATTTGAAAAATCGAAGAAACCCGAGATTAAACGTAGTTGTGGAGGGCAAAAATTAGGTGTCAACACCATGAAGTGAATGTGATAGCAATATATGATAAGTCTGAAATATGATAACTTACTTCATTCTTGAGGTGTATGTGGCAGCAGTACATAATATGTCTGAAAGGAGACAAGTGATTGAATGCACGAATATAAGCGTGAAAGGACAATATGATTATGATCATCAAAAGTGATGATATTTTCACACGCATATTATGATCATAAGATATAATAGAGAAAAATTCTCTACATCATATGTATGCCTCGATTTGCTTCTGAAGTAGCAAAATCTTGAAAGAGGTTATAAGCTATCATAATTTGATAGGCTTAAGACACGATTATATTCCATTCCTGGGGAATGAGAAGCTTATTAATGCAAACATGTACTTGATTGTGATGGTATCACAACTCACCTCTGAATAAGGCAGATTAACTGAGAAGAGTTATTTCGAAATCTACTTCTAAAGTAGTAAATCTGAAATTTATTCATGTAATTGTAAATCTGAAATTTACTAAAGAAAAAAGTACATGTCATGGTAAAATTGGAGTTTACTAGAATAAAAGTTCATAAATTGATATGAACGATTGTGACATCTCGAAGATGTGCATATTGAATATTAGACATGTACTGAAGAACTAGAAGATTCTTCGAGAATTGTTTATGTCGTTTGTTCTCATGATAAGTTGGTTGGACCAACTAATGTTGGGATTGAATTCCTTAAAGCTGAAAAAGAATAAAAGGTGAATAAGGACCCGTTCACCTATCATGTGATATGTTGAAAAGATGCATCAATAAGATGATTACATGTACATTCATGGTCAACCTACGTTTGACATTCATAAAGTTACTTGTTCAATATAAATTGAGAATAATTTTCAGATTGTGTAATCGAGATAATTTATCTTGATGATTATGGTTTAGCATTGAATGTCTTCGATAAATATCTAAACCATTGTTAATGTGAACAAAACTTAATGTATTGGTCTGAAATATGATATATTGCAATAACATTTGTATGCATTAGACCAATAAATTATGATTATTTCTTCCCTCTCAATTGGTTCAAGGTCGGGAACTAATTATTCCATCTAATAATTTTGATGTGTGGTATACAATTAATGAATATACCATAATGCACAACGATGGATTTCTCAAAGAAGTAGAGGATGTATGTTAGTTTTCCTAACATA
>NC_061113.1:7160544-7165672 GCF_002878395.1 Capsicum annuum | reverse complement strand
TGTTATTGCAATATATCATATTGCAATAACATTTGTATGCATTAGACCAATAAATTATGATTATTTCTTCCCTCTCAATTGGTTCAAGGTCGGGAACTAATTATTCCATCTAATAATTTTGATGTGTGGTATACAATTAATGAATATACCATAATGCACAACGATGGATTTCTCAAAGAAGTAGAGGATGTATGTTAGTTTTCCTAACATAAGGAGGAGATTTTAAGCGCTATGAAATATGTTAGGAATTATCACCATATCCTCATCCAAAAGATAATTCAAGTCAAATGCTGAAAGCATATCATATTAAGCGCAAGTGCTCTTATTTTGTGTTCCTAAAGGACAAAGTCTATGCATGCGTGAAGCGTGGTAGAATGATAGGTTCTAAATGAAATAGTCCTTGAAAAATAAGGAGCAGATAATCATAATAAGAAAGCAATGAGCTCTTGAAGAGCCTACGACATACCACTTTATGAAACCTTATGAGAGGTTCATGTACCTAAAAATAATGAAGTGATGAGATCTCAAAATGTTATGTCGCATTGTAAACTGATACAAATGATATATCATCAATATCTTTGACACAATATTGGCGCAATATTGTAAAAGATTACGAGGATCTGAATTCTACATTTATTTAAGCATGCTGACGTAGAAACATTTATCAAGTGACATGAAAGGATGCATTTTGGTAAGTATTAAACTTATTTGATTTGCAATCTAGATATTTGAAGATGTCACTCATGAAATGTTGAATATTATCACTTGACAAAACTTATGTGAAAAACTTTTAAGGATTCAAAATGCTTGAAACATATATCGAATTGGATTGGTTATGAAGTACCATATCTTAGTGCAATTGATGCACTCATGTACCTTGCAAATACTATAAGGCCTATAGCCTTTTCAGTCAATTTGTTAGCAAGGTATATCTCTGCTCCTACTATGAGACATCAAAATGGGATAAAACACATGAGCTTGTTTTATTCTAAAAATTGCAGTCCCGATCTTATTGGTCATGCTGATGTTGGGTACGTATCTGACCCGCATAAAGTTCGGTCTCAAATAGGCTATGTGTTCGTATGTGATGGTACTGTCATATCTTGGAGATATACAAAGCAGTCTATCGTAGTCACTTCATCGAATCATGCTGAGATAATAGCTATTCATGAAGCAAGCCAAAAATGTGTATGGTTGAGGTCCATGATACATCTCATTCAAGAAAAATGTGGTGTGAAAAATGATAATCTACCCATAATTTTATACAGAGATAATTCAGCATACATAGCACATCTTAAGGAAGGATTCATAAATGGAGATAGAACGAAGCACATTTTGCCAAAGCTTTTCTACATACATGAGCTACAAAAGAATGATGATATTAACGTGCAAAAGATTCGTTCAACTGACAATGTGACTGATTTATTCACCAAATCTTCTCCAATTGCAACTTTCAAGAAGATGTTGCACAAGATCGGGATGCAAAAGTTAAAGGATGTTCTCATTAGGGGGAGTTAATACGCTATACTCTTTTTTCCTTACGAGGTTTTGTCCCATTGGTTTTCTTTGTAAGGTTTTTAATGAGGCAGCTGAAATGCATATTATTAGAGATGTATACTCTTTTTCCTTCACTAGATTTTTTTTCCTACTGGGTTTTTTCTAGTAAGGTTTTAACGAGGCACATTATCTACCAATTAGACATTCAAGGGAGAGTGTTATAAATGTATTTACATTATAATGAATGTCTATTAAGATCTACTTTGATATCTATTAGGATTTGAAGCATCTGTATTTTACTCAGACTAGGAGTAAATTTTTCCTAAAGGTTTTGTTCATTGTATTCACAATTTATAAGAATCACTCTCTCTATTCTCTCTACTCTTCTTCTTTATTCTTTATTGTTTTATAACAAATTAGTAATTAATATGACACATTACATCTTTAACATGTTGACATTCATATATAATATTTCGAAAGATGCTCTTACATTTCAATATTGAAATCAATCAATTAATTAAAAATATTCATTTCCCAAATTCCCGCACTGCCCAAATGAGTGTGCGACTCTATTAATTAACTCCAATTTAAGAACAAAGGACATTTACCACCAACAGCCAAACACATTCCTTCATCTTGTATTTCCCAATGACAAGTATTGCTACCATCACAAGCTTTCTTATCTCTATCAAAGTTAAAAAGCTCAAAATTACCATGCTTAAATTGTTTAACTATCAATTTTACTTCACAATTGATGCGATTATCACCTTTAACAACTATAGGGATATCAACTGAGTAAGTACCAGATGGATTAAAAGGGTGAACACCAAGATCTTGTCCTCTCAAAGTGCAATGGACTTCTGCTGTTTCTGTAGCTAAATTTTCTATAACAATTTTGTAGTTAAACAAAATAACTGAATTGACACAGGATGAAAAAATACTAAGTATAAAACAAAGGATAAATACTTGATACAATGCACGGGAAGTCATTATTGTTTTTTCTTTTGATTTTGTTTGTGGGTGTGTTGATTTTTCTCCAATTTATAAAAGTAGTAGTCTAATGTTTTTTTTTTCTCTTGACATGGTAACCACTGACTGAAAAAATGGGAGTTTAATTAATTCTAATCCATAAAAGATACAAGTCACCAAATTTTGCCCAAACATTACTGATTAGGAAAAAAATTAAATTATTCAAAGTAAAAAGGTAAGAAATAACACTTATTATTACAACCCAAAAATTAAAATTATATACGTAATTTTATATATGTATATAGGAATAAATACACTGAATTATTTGTTGTTGTTGTGTGTGAGAGAGAGACTTTACTTTTTTTTATTAGTTTATTCTAAAAAGAACGATATTCCTTTTTATATTTAGAAACAATCTTATTTTAACCTTTTCATTGTGAAGCCAATAAGATAATTTAAAAACATGCAAATATCTATAATTTATATCAAATCACAAATTTCAATAATAATTCTCTTTATGAAAGGAAAAATTAGATGAAAAGGCATTCTGACTTAATTACAGAAATAATACATATGAATTATTATTATTTTTACATGTATAGCAATTTTGAAGAATTTAAAAAATGATTATAGTTTCTAATTTAATGTCACATCCTGATTTATATATATCTGTTTCTCTTTCATCATTAAATTCTCCCTTATTTGGAAATTATTTTAATGCTTGTGCCTAATTAATATAATCACCATTCCCTGCTAATTAAGAAATAAGTTTACCACTAATGATTCTTATTTTTAATTTGATTATATATATATTATATCGTGTATATCTTTAGTATATCATATAAATAATTTATACCAGACATATAATAATAAATATGTATTTTACATAAAAAGAAATGTCTAATATAATAAATTTATACCATAAACTACAACTAAGTAGGCATTGGTTATACCTTCCATAACGCCAAGTAAATTTGGATTTAGTGCATAAGATGCATAATGCTAATTGTTTCCAAAAATCATTATTCATAAGGATAATCTCTTAACTTTTATGTCAAAATATAGCCCTTGCAGTATACTGAGTACATGTGTGCTATCAAACTATATGTATAAAAGGGTGTATTTCAATTTTTTTAGTTCCATATCTGAAATGTCATATATGTGAATTTCTACTGGAATTATCACAAAATGCTGAAACATGGCACTACTATCAATTGTTAATTTTTCCACCTAAATATCATCTTTGTTCGGATAGAAAAAGTGAACAACAGATAGTTTGGTGTGTTCTGATAAACATTTGATAAAAAATTAAGATGAAAATCTCATATACCTAATCGTTCAGATATAATATTCAGACGACTGAGATACTTTAAATGCCGTTTTGACCCTTAACTCATCAAAGAAACACCACTGAAAAATGCAATAAATGGATGAATGAAATCCTTCTATTCTTAATCAAACTCTAGATCTAAGTTATACGAATAAAGAAATTATTGAAAGCGATTGTTTTCCTTTAAATTGGTCTATGCGCAATAGCGAATACATATCAGTTGAGTCGGTGAATCTCGAATACCAAATTTTCAACCAAAACAAGAAGTTCAAGAAAAAAATGCTCTTACAATACTCAAACAATTAAATTAAATAAAAAGATCTTGGCACTTTCTTGATAATTGTAATGAAACAAAAGGCATTAGAACAAACACATTCATGAAAATTAAACCCAATAGTATGGGTGTCAAATGGGCTGGGCCAGGCCAACCCGGAATCGGTCCATCTATTTTAACCGGGTTGAGGGCCGGTTTTGGTGCTAGACGGGCCGGACCGAGCCGGGCCAAATAGTAAAAAAATTAAAATCCACCCTAATACCCGGCCCACTTAACCCAACCCGATCAAACCCACCAAAACCCGGTCAAACCCGGTTAAAAAATCGGTCAAACCCGATAAAAAATATATATAAAAAAAAAAATTCTTTCAATATACATTACATATACCCACCTATATACATTATAAATACGTTAAATAATATATATACACTATATATATAGTATATACTACATTAGAATTTAAAAAATATATACACATATACACAATTTGTCAATTACTCATATATACGCACCATTCAATGTATATATACTGCTACTTATAAAATATACTACAATATATATACATTACAATATATATAGATATACTTATATACTAATTTATAAAACATATACACATGTATACGTTAAATATACACTTCTATAGAAGATATATACATGTGTATACGCACCATTCAATGTATATATACTACTACTTATAAAATATACTAGATTATATATACATTACAATATGTATAGATATACTTATATACTAATTTATAAAATATATACACATGTATACGTTAAATATATACTTCTATAGAAGATATATGCACAAATATACAAAACATATGCTACTTAATATAATAAATTAATAATATTTGGTAGTAAATTAATACTATATTAGAAGTAAGTTTTTAATTTAAAGTAGAAAACTAGAAATTCAATTTAAAATTTTAAATCGTTAAATGGAAAAATATAAAAAGCAAGGACTAAGGAGTGAATGAATTTGGGGAATTTTATTGATTGCAAAATGATCCAAAATTTATAATTTACATGAATGAAAAATCTACAAATTATGC
>NC_061113.1:7061961-7157544 GCF_002878395.1 Capsicum annuum | reverse complement strand
TCATGTTAATATTAACGGGAACTTGCATAGGATAGTCGAAGTCAACGGGGGCAAAACCATGCATTGGACTTGATTCTGCTGGTTCTCCCGTGAAGTCATAATTTCTTCAAGTTTCAGCTCGTCGCTCGGCTCCGGTTCCATTCCTTGGTTTCTTCTTTCCGCTCTAATCCAATCTCTGAGGCAAACTAGAACATTCATTGCATTGCTTCCCAATGAGTGTCGGTTGTGTCCAAGCTGTTGTCGTCCCTGACTAAAAGCGCTCTCTGATGCAACGGTTGACATTGAAACATTCAAGATATCTCTAGCTAAGCTTAAAAGCACAGGATATTGTGTTTCATTACTCCTCTACCAATCCAACGTGTTGATCCGTCGTCTGCGATCCTCTAGTGCCGTCCGAAGATAATATTTCAGCTTTTTCCGATAAGTTGATGTGTAAGTTCTCTCATTAACACTGTTCCAACAATTTAAATCATAAAACGAATCAGAAAAACCACTATGTGCCGGCCTTTTAGAAGATGATGACTCCTCGTGAGGATGAGGAGCGACAATTGGAGGGATATTTGTAGGTACGACTAAATCAAATAAATCAGCATAGTGATTATATAATTTTTCTATGTAATCCTTTGCATTAGCCGTAGCCGTCCACAAATCAGGTTGTACTTGTTCAGAATCATGGTTAGTTTTTATTCTACGTTAGTATAAATAAGAGTACTAAAGTGGCACATATTATTATATTTCATGTACGGATTTAACATAGCACCAGCCAAGTAAATAGGGGAATCGGAAAAAAATATTTTTTAAATTTCGTAAGCATGGCGCCAACAGCTTCTTTATAACCTTCTTTATTTTTATATTCTTTGAGCAAACCATAAATATTGGCTATATATGCCAAAATATTACAAACAGTAGGATAATAAGCACCGGAAAATATAACCGTAGCTACATAAAATTTTTCTAAAAACTTAACAAGATCATTAATTACAACCCAATAAGAATTATGTAGCATGCAATCAGTAGAATCAACAAATGAACCGCAATGTTGGTTAAAAACTAGTGTAATAGGATTTCTATATTTATAACAAGTTTTTAAAAATTCATACGTAGAATTTCATCTAGTATCAATTTCCTCTGGCATCAAAATCGGTGTAAGTCCATTTTCTTTACATTTAACTTTAAATTCTCTAATTCTCGATCTACGATTATTTCCTTGAATAAAACCAACGGCAAGGCGAATTTTTTTAATATAAAGCTCAAAAAACTCAAGACCATCTTTTAAAATTAAATTATATATATGACATGAACACTTAATATGAAATATTTCAGGCAAGAGCGGAGATAGCGTAGATTTTATTTTTGTTATAGCAGTCTTGTTGTTAGAAGCATTATCAAAATAATACATAAAATTTTATTTTCGATACCATAATATCCGACAATTTTAACAATAGAATTAGCAATAAATTGTCCAGTATGTTTACGATCTTCATCATATAAAAAAGCAAGAATACGTTTTTGCATCACGAAATTACTATCTATCCAATGACAAGTAACGGTTAAATAATCATTTTTATTTACAGCACGACCAAGATCAGAAGTTAGGAACAATCTACATTGAATATTTTTTAACAATGTTGATAAATAAAAACAATATTTTGAATGGAGTCTAAAAATATCAGACCGACAAGTAGTTCTAGGAATACCGTTAAACATAGGATTATAAATTGCTTGTATATAACGAATAAAGGCATCAGAAGAAGGAAAATTAAAAGACAAACAACCCACAGCTACCATTTTAGTTATTTCTTCCCGGTCCCTCAATTTATTATACTTCTTCGCTACGTGACCGGTTGCTGGGTCCATTCTAGTTTGCGTTTGCCCACCAACATCCCCACCACCTTGTGTAATATTTAACTCTCTTTTGTGATCTTCAGCTATATGTCTCATTAACGTACCCGTACCCCCTTGCTTACCTCCACTTCTATGCTGATATATTTGTTGACAAATATTGCATTGCACCTCAATATCTGATATACGTTCAAAAAATTGCCATGCAACACTAGTTCTTTTACGAGGTCTTGGGGCACTGGGAGGACGGGGAGGGAGATTAACCGATTCAGATCTAACGTTAGCATCTCCTACTGCGGGTGTCTTAGCAATATTTTCATTATCTTCGTCTAAATTAACCGCATCTACTTCATTTTCTTCTTCTATACCATAATTTTTCGGAGCTTCTACATAATCCATATCGTGAGCACCTACACCTATTTCTTCCTCAAAAGGTGTACCAAGCGGTACCAGAGGTGAAGGCACACGGGTATATTTACTACTTGAACTACTTCTACCGCTAGTAATTCGCTTTTTACTACCACTACCACTTCCGGGACAAAATTTTTTAACACCTTTAGTAGCGAGGTTTCTTAATTTATCCATAATATAAATTAAATTAAACTAAAAATATTCAAAATACACAAATATAATAAAATTAAATATTAAACAATTAATAAAATAAATAAAAATTAAACGTAAGAGATGGAACGACAATACCAAATTTTGAAAGTATCTGAAGGTTGTGACTTTAGAAACTTCCGCTCGTACTTTGTAAACGAAAAATTAAAAAATTAAAGTGAACACTTTAAGAAATTAAATATATTGAATATTTGAGAATTGAGAATTGAGATTTGAGAGAGAACGAGATTTGAGAGAGTGAAAAATTGTGTGAAAAATGATTTGAAGTTGTAGGGTATTTATAGAATTTTTTTTTGGGATTAAAAAATATTTTTTAAAGTTAATTTTTTTAAATGGGCCCAAACTAGCCGTTTGGACCCAAAAACGGCTATATAGCCGTTGGGCCAAGGCTAGTTTGGCCCAAAATCCATTTTTTTTTTAAAAAAGATATCCGGGCCGGGCCGGTTAACCGGCGGCCTGGATCGGGCTTGGTTCGGGCGGGATTAGCCGGGCCCATTTTAAAAAATAACCGGCTCGGAACTCAGAACCCTAAAGTCCTAGGGCTTATTGGGCTGGGTCAAACCGGGCCGGGTTAGTTACAAGGGCCGGTCGGGCTGGGTCGGCCCGGCCCACTTTACACCCTCACCCAATAGTAATGGCCAATTTGCTTGCCAAACACAATTAGTACAATTATATACAGCCCTACAACCATTTTGATCACCCCAAAGACAAAGCCTGTCTGCATTTACATACCAAATACAAGCTTTACCTTTGCATGAATATTCAGTCCTATTATCATTATACAAAAGAAATATTCCCCAAAATCCAGCTAATTCCATAGAACACCATGTTGAACTCTTGTTTCTTAACACATCATGATACATATGAGGGTTTAATGAATATGATTTATAAAATGGCACTTGTTGTTTCCCTAAATCATATCCATTTGATATGCATCTTACATTCAAAATTCCAGCAGTACCATGATTGATAATTCTTACTTCTGTGGTTTCTTGTGAAATTGAAAATGGAGAAAAGTTTAGTAAAATGAAATAGAATAATGATATGAAGTGAGTGAAAAGTGAAGAGAACATGGTTGTAAAGTTTTGTTTGATTTGAATTGAAATGTATGGAATTGTTGGTTTATAATTGAATTTATTGTGTGAAAGGGAAAAAAGAAAATTTGAAAATTAAGGAAGTAAATATTTTTCCATTTTAGCATTATCTCACAAGAGATTCTGTTTTAATTTGGTGATTTGAGAAGGATTTTTCGGTAATTAATTAATTAAGAATGCATAGTGGCTTATACCTCCTTCATTTCATATATGTTTAATAGCTTGACGTAAACGTCAGATATGGACAAGATTTTACAGTTTTACTAGATTTTATTTTCTAGAAATTACTCCATTTTATGTCCAAAGATAATGATAAGTATGAAAATTCAATGATTGTGAAATTAATACTGATTCCTCAATTAAAAATTTTATAAAGATTTATATTTTAAGTTATAACCTATTATCTCTTACCACAATCGCACATGATAGGATGCGACTGAGTTAACAAATATGCCTACCTTCACTGAATTTGAACGCGATCCCAAATTAGTTGTCATATTTTATTTTTAAAGTTAATTTATTTTATTTTCAAAACTAAATTACATTAGACCAATTCGATAATTTATATTTAAAATTTAAATATTCAAAAATTATGCAATAGGTACTATAATTTTGACTTTTCTCACGTTAATTTGGTGAAAAAATATATTTAAAATGCTAGTCAAAATTTATATAATTCAACTTTTCATCTTTGTATAAGGAGAATATATATATATATATATATATATATATATATATATATATATATATATATATATATATATATATAAAACCCAATTATTAATACTTGAGGTCATTGTCGCAGAATTTATAACTTTGATAAAATACCTTGTACAGGAAAAAAATACACTGTTCATTTGAAACACGTTGTACTCTTGTTTATTGACAATCTTCATGTAAATTCAGGTATGGCGCAGAAGATGCATAATACTTGTTTCCCAAAATCATATTAATTCATTTGACATAAACGAAGGTCCTCAATAACTCTACGAAGTAGCAATAAAGTTTGTATATATTTTATCCATCTCAAACCTCATTTGTGGAATTTCACTAGAATATTGTGGTTGTTGTGTAAGACACTCGACACTTGTTTTCTTAAAATCATAAAGATAATCTGACAATATCTCTATTTTTTGCTGTTAATCTCAGGAGTTAAGTTTGAGAAGAGTGATATATATGCAGTCTTACTTCTACCTCATATAGATAGAGAAACTATTTTCAATTACATCCAATTCCATAAAATATAACAAATCAAGTATGAAATGAAAAGAATAATACAGTATCAAAGCAGCCATACTGAACAACCGGGAACATAATAATGAGAAAACATAATTGAAATATTAATTTTTCACTAGTAATAATCAGACTTTTGGCCAATAATACTTCTTAATACATCCAACTGATGGATCAAAAGCCAAACAAATTCTATCTTCATTTACAAACCAACCACAATAATCTCCTTCATCACACAAACTGAAAGGATTTCTGATTGTGTTGTACACTTGAAAAATTCCCCATTTCCCTGCTAATTCCATTGTACAAAATGCTTTAATGATTGGACCTGTCAATAAAAATAAATCAAGATTGTATTGATCATTAGGTTTTATCATCTGATCTGTGTGACTATAGCCATAGGATTGACATCTAATTGATAAATTTTGATGGCCTTGATTGATTATCATGACAGGTGGTAGCCCATTTGTGACTGAAGTTGAGTTGAAGCCAAATAGTAAGAAGAGGATTATGTAGGAAATTACCATGGTTTTTTTTATAAGCTAGTATGAACAATAAAATGTGAATGATGAAGAAATTGTAATAGAATTACTAGTGTAAGAAAATATTTACAAAATCAAGTCACTTGTAATTAAGTGTACTAATCGCTAATATATTGGTGATATTTTAAAATGGTAACCTAATATATCATGTTAGGTGCAGCTTATATAAATTAAATCTTTAATTGGGACGAATTTGATAGATAATTTGGTGATTAGGAAGGGAGTCATAATGATTTTTTGTTGTTGTTTATTTTTGCCTTTTTTTTCCTAATCAGTAAATCCTTTAATATATTTCATAAGCAATATTTAATGTAAAAAGGACAACCTAATGATATTTTTTCTAAACAGATATGCACTGATTATATTTTAGGTCTGAGTTATCTAATACCAAAAAGGTAAACACCCCATCAAATTAAAGGAAAGAGCTAATTAAGTCTAAAAAGATTTGTTTTATGTAGAATGGAAAGTAATAAAATCTCTTTCTAGAAACAATGATCACACTCTTAACCCTATAAGAAAAAGTGCATATACCAAATTAATCGTCGTAAGTTTATATATTTGAGTAGTAAAATGACATAATGATGATATAAGTAAATGGATTTAAGTTATATAAAATAACAGGATAGAAAATATTTATACCATCCGATATAGTCAAATGCAAGTGATACAGAGTTTGAAATTCTAGAAAAAGTTATGATTATTTTACTAAACGTAATTGGTGTTTGACAAATGACCTTCTAGCATGACAAGTAACGGTGTTTTGCAGAAGGACATTTTTGGGTAACCAAAAAGTCCGGGAAAAGACCCCAGCATAAGGGTGCATCGTACGCAGCTTTACCTTAAATTTTTCCTAGAGGCTGTTTCCAAGACTTGAACCTGTGACCTCCTGATCACATGGCAACAACTTTACCAGTTACTCCAAGGCTCCCCTTTAATATTTTTGGGTAACTAGATGACTTTTATTTTATTTTTTTGGTTTCCCAAAGTATTTCCACAGTCGACAGTCGTGAGACTAATTCTCCGTTCCACTGTCAGCGCACTAAGCGGTAGGGAACTGACCACAGAGTTTTTTTCATTCACCAGAGGTGGGGATCGAACCCCCAACCTCTTGCTTAAGGGGTGAGGTGCTAAACCACCACACCAACCCTTGTGGTTAGATGGCTTTTATTAATGTTAAGGAAGCATTCTGAAAAGTCTAATGCATCTTGATTGCTTTGAGGGGAATCAGAAAGGAATCCAAAGCTTTATTAGTGGTCGATTGTCATCTTTTCGCTTTGAATTTTTTATTTTCCGAAAGAAATATCGATCGTGCTTACCATTTCAATCCCTACCCTCAGGCCTCAAATGAGAAGGATATTTTGTTGCGATCGACTCTAGTGATATTATGTATTCGTATCCCTCAATCAAACAAGTGAAGGGGCCTAGTTGTAATACTTTATCGTTGCTATTAATCCCCCCACAATCCCTTATCTGGATTAATCATTTCAGGATAAGTTATTCCACGATTGCTATTCCATCGTCAATATAGGATAAAATAACATTAAAATCACGGGATAGCTAATCTCGAGATAAGTTATCCTATGATTTAATCCCAACCAAATATATAATAAGTTCATTCTAAAATTAATCCTGAAATTTATTATCTCTTACCATTGTACCAAACAAACCCGTAATGATGTAGGTATGCTAACTACTCCTACTCATTCAAGATTATCAAAGTGTACTAATAGATAGATACACGCTCAAGAGCTCTTGAGATAATTGATGCTCTTGCCGTATTTGATATTTACATTAAATTAATTATTTTACTATAATTAAATAATATATGATAGACAATAAAGGATTATACGAAGAGCATGATTATGTTATTTTTAGTTTGATATAAATAGCGAATGCGGAAAGTTTTTTTCTTTTGGGTTTCTTTTATAAAAAAAAAGCTCAAAACCTTTATTGGATTCAGGAAAAGGAAAAACCTGCAACAATTTAGATATGTTTTTCTTTTGCATAACTTTTTATTTAAAAAAATTACTGAACTAAGCTTTATTCTTTGAATTTTGTTGACATCTTAAATTTATAAATTGACTTCTTTTTGTAAATTAATCTATTCATTTAGGCTTTCACTTTTCTACGTGGATTGGGGTTGACACATAGACTCATATCTTATTTATTGAATAAAAAAAAGAAATTACAAAAAAAGGAATAAAATCATAAACCTACTCATATCCCACAAGCTAATACAACAAATTCTATAGAATGAAACGTCAGTCTAATTTTTCGATATTTTATTATTTATCATCAAAGAGCTCTCGCTATACATCCAGAGTCCGACAAAGCATAACATCTTCAAAATACGATTAAAATTTCAACAAACATAGAAATCAAACAACTCTTTTCCGTGTAATTTAATTGATATATCATCACCATGCCCAATTATAATGCACAGCACATTGATAAGCACTAAAAAGACAAATCCCATCCTGCTTAACATACCAGTGACAAACATTATCTGCACAATTAGGTTGATCTCTATTATAATCAAAAATCTTAAATAATCCAGGCCTTTTTCCTAACCACATTGGACACCAAACAATATTTGGATTTCCATCAACAATTGTAACATTGAATTTGTAAATCTCCAATGACTTAAATGTTTGTTTTCCAAGAAATGTATCATCAAAAAAACATTCTATTGTTAAATCATCTGGTGTTTGGTTTCCAACATGTATCTCATAATCAGCTATTGAAAGAGTAATCATGGAGAAAATTGTGAGAAGAAAATAAACGGCAAATTGATGTGTAAGAAAAGCCATCAATTTTGTTAGTGGGGAAATGATTATTTTTTGTATGGATATTTGATGATAATATATATAGTATATGACCAGCAAATGACTCATCAATTCGTATATAAATTATGGAAGAATATAATAAAGTTTGTAAATATTTTTCTTTATTTAGATGATGAATAAATGAGGAGAGCTATTCAATTTAGATTCAAATAATTTGCAGGTTCCTAGTATAGGACTTTGGTCAAATTAAAGAGAATATCCTGCTGTCATTTAAAAAAAAAACAAATATCCATTATAACGACGGAGGTGTAAGGCATGAATATGATATGTATATATATATCAAAAATCATAATTACAGGAAGGAGGACTACATGCATTTGACTAAACTCACTATTGATTTAAGATATTTGATATCGATAATATTTTCTCACACTGAATTTTTGCACAAAATTGCATAACTGAAAATCTTATTAATTTAAAATTGAAATAAGACTATCTATTAGTTAATTATAATTAAGTGATAAATACCTGTACTTTTTTTTTTCAGAAGCGAATCACTCACGCTTTCACCAACTTATTTTTTGTATGATAATAAGTAGCATTAGATGACAATCATGGACTATATCTTCTATGATCATAAAATTACAATTTTTGGGACTGTTTTTAGTTTCTCGTAGTATAATTATCATTAATCAAATCAGTAGATAATTATGAGAGAATTAATTAGCGGACTTGCACTTGTATTTTGATATATTTTTTTAATTTTTACTTGATGTTCGATATCCGTTTAAAGACCCGATTAATGTAAATTCATTAAAAGGAGAAGCACTCCCTGTACTTAACTTTTTTAATATGTCTAGGACTCGATAGAATCCACCAAGATGTTTTGAACAAATCATATCAATCCAATCATAATCGATGTTTATTGATATTTGAAATAAAGATACATTAAAGAGGTAGACACATCCTAATTAAATGTGGAATTGACTAATCAGTTCATATACGAAAATAGTTACAATCCTTTTTGTTTCTACTACAATTTTCAACACCAACAACATACCAGTGTATTTCCACCTAATGAGGTTTGGGGGAGAAGTTTTGACTGATAAGCCACTTTAAGTTCTCATTTTGAGAAATGACCCCCAGTCTTTTTATCATGTAAAAATTTTAAAAAAGAAATAATTTAATTAAAAAGTGGACCATAGTAATATATTAAAGAGTATGGGACCTATTTGTAGATAAAGGTAACTAAAACCCTAACTTTCTCCCTCTTCTATCCTAACTTCAAATTGTTGTCCCCTTCTAATACTGTATTACAGAGAAGATTTTTTCCTTCATCAGACATCCCACGTTTCAGGTTCCTTCTGTCTCTTTTCTCAAATTTTTTTTATTAAAAATGTATTTTTCTTGAATGTTTTTTTTTTTTTTTTTTGTAGAGTAATACTCATTCATCTTGTATTAACTCATTGTTGTACTTTTTTCTGAATAGATTTTATTTGTTCTTTGTCAAGAACTCATGAGAAAAGTCAATGCAAAAAATGTTGATTACGAGCTCAAGGATAATCAGATTAATCTTGTTTATTTTTAAACTTTGCTACTTAAATATTGAAGAGAGAGACAGTTATGACATTGAAGAGTAATCTCAAAACTTAAAAAGGATCATAGATAATAATTTTGAGTTTCCTTTTTTTCGTTAATTTGATATGAACTTTGTTTACATTATTATCTTTAGGAATATGATCTATCCTGTGAAGGGGATCAGTCTTTGGAGGCATCGAGCGACGAAAATTAGTCTACTGAGGAGAATGATACATTAGCAAGACCTGAACGTGAAACCTCGATAGACTTCTCCCAATATTATTTGAGTAAGGAGTTAGATGACGAAGACCACGTTGATGCACTTGTGTCCATTTTATCAAGGTGGGATGTTATTGAAAATATACAGAAGCAATTGGTGAAGGCAAAAATGTACGATCGATTTATCAATAGTTGTTTTGGTTGCTTATTAAAGGTGAAGTTGAACAATTGGCACAAAAAATTTTGTGGTCAGATCGTACATTATCTTCTACAACGTCGTGTTTCAAGATCAAAGAAAAAAGAGGTATGGTTCATAATTGAAGGGAAGCCAATTCGATTTGGTATGAAGGAGTTCGCTGTGATTACCGGATTGAATTGTGGAAAATACCCCACTAATAAGGCTTTATACGAGGAAAAGAAGGCAAAAGATTTTTTAGGTGTAGTGATGAATAAAGATAGAAATCTAATTGGAAATGATTTGAAGAAAAAGTCGGAAAGTAATAGATTGGACACTCAAACAAAGTTGAAGATCGCTATGGTGTGGTTTGTTCACTCTTTTTTATGTGCTGGTGATTCAAAGAGAATTGTTGATATTGAGATGATGCAAATAGTGACAAATTGGGATTGCTTTAATGCATATCCTTGGGGTAGACGTTCTTTTGAGATGACAATTGAGTCCCTCTTAGATGTGTAGACACGTAATTTTGCCCCATCAAAAAAATATTTCTTATTTCGATATCACACGATTTAATCCCATTTTTATAATTTTTCCCAAGAAAATAAATACCTCATTTTTTACTTATTTATGTATTTATTTTTATTTTGTTTTATCCAAATAACAAGTCATAACAAACTTTGTCTCATTCTAATATTCTAACAACCCACCCAATCAACAATGGACACCTAACCTCTATTCCTCCAATTAAAAGACAACACCTCACTACCCCACTACCACACAATTCTCACCATCACTCTCAATTTACAGAATATATACACGCAAGACAACACAAAGATGGGGAATTAACATAGACCTGGACACGAAAAGCACAACAGAACCCACTGAAAATTTTTTTTCTCTCCAAAAACACCATATAGACACACGGAGGGGGACCATGATTCACACACACAATTCAGTTGGGGGGGGGGGGGGAATCATTGAAAAAAAAAAGGGAGAGACACCATTTTTGTTTCTTCCTCACAACACCACCATAGACGCAATACACAGATCCTACTCTGTACACACAAAACACAGATTCACGCATTACCCACAGAGGCACACACTCATTGAAAAATTGGAGGGAAGCACACATACAGAGAAACGGTGAGGAAAAGAAGAGTGAAATTTTTGAATAATAGAGCGAGAAGGGTGAGGGAGAGATGGTTTCTGGTTACTGTTCTAGCGACACAGTCGCCGAAATTCGACTTTTTCTGTCAACTTTCTTCCATCACAGCTCACCGAATCTCAAATTTTGACTGGTTTTCAGCTCTCGGTTAGATTTTGGAGACTTTGGTTTCTGTTCATTCGCGATTTTTCTTCTGATATCGTGCTCTTGGAGTTATTTTTTTTGATACCGGGCTGGGATCTGGGGAAGAAACTGAAGGCATACCGAGATTGGGATTGTTCGAGTTTCGAGGTCGAGGACGGTTGATTTGAGTCTATTCGAGGTTCATTGGTTCCCAAGGCTTCCGTCTGTCCAAATCAATTCAAGTTGATTGAATAAAAGGAACATTGAGGTCCAATTCTATGTTTTCTCCCTCCAATTTATGTAATTGTGAATGATTCGTGTGCTTGATATGTTCGAATATTTATTGTGCATATGTATTTGGTATTGGTTTCGATTTTTGAAAAGTTGAATTGATAATTGAATGAACTGAGATTTGAATAATTGAATGTGCCATTGTTGAAATTGGTTATTTGGGGGTGAGAATTGAAAGTTGATAAAAAAGGGGTCAATTTGGATTAATGTTGGTTTCGTTGTTGATTTATTTAATGCGGAATTAATATCGTGTTTGCGAATCTTGTAGTATCATGTTAGGTTGAAGCAAAAAATAGGCAAACGTTAGGGGTAGGAAAATTTAGGGATTATGGTTTGTTGAATATTTGAACTGTGTGATTGAATGGTTTTTGGCTTTATCGCTTTAGGATCATTTGTATCATTTGGCTGGGGAATGCCCCGAAGTACTTGTATTATTTTATCTGGGGAATGCCCCAAAGTATTTTATACTCGGAGGACGTTCGTGATGAAGGCCGGAGGCATCGGGTGAGGCATTGGAGCTTAATCTAGGATTAGTTTAGAATATGATTTACATTTCCGTATTTTTCTAGTTTGGGACTGTATAACTCGGACCGAACACTATATTTTTGATTCGTTTTGTTTGTTTGTTTGATTTTTTTACGTGTTTTTTTATGGTTTGTATATTTGTAGTGTCAAATTAGTCGATATACTCCACCAAGCGACCGTGGTCGAACCACGGGATCGAGGGGTGCCTAACACCTTCCCCTCGGTCAACAGAATTCCTTAATTAGAATCTCTGTTCGCGGATCAGTTTTAGAGTCAAAATCATTTTGAAAAAGGATTTCCAAAGGTGACTTGGCACACCCGATTATGCCAAGTGGCGACTCTGAGTTTTGAATATAAAAACTCCTTTTCGAAATTTTTTTTTATTTTTGTCACTTTAATAATAAAAACCCTTTCGGGACCTTAAAAATCAATCTTTTTTGTAAAAAAAGGGGTGTGACAGCTCTGGCGACTCTGCTGGGGAACTTTTCATAATTCGAGCTTTTTTTGGAGTCGTATCGACTTTGTTTGGCATTACGAGTGTATAAACATTGTTTGTGATTATTGTTTGTGTTATTGTTATCACTTTTGTGCGTTTTCGTGCTCTTTGTTTATAGTTTTTCTTTATGTGTTATCACTTTATATCTGGCATCATGTGCATAACCCGAGTCATTCTTTCTACAACAAGTCTGTAGTACACGTGTGAACACGATCTATAGTTGAGTCACCCTTATTTTAGGGGGGGAGCCGTTGGATTGTATGGAGTAGGTGTCCAGCTAAAGTAAGTCGCTATCGACCATACGCTCCCCTAAACAGCCTTGGTAGTGAACCCCAACGTAGGTCAGCCTTTAGGTCATGCTTATATGCATCATATTGAAGACCTAGCAGGGCCCACTTGGCCCTTTGTAGAAAACTCGCCTTTAAAACATCTCTATGTGCTAAATGTTGTATCTTTGAGGGTAATGTGGTCATTTGACGAACTAATTCGGGGAAAGCATGTGTTAGAAGTAAAGTGTGTAGACAAGAAAGTGTTGAAAAAGAGAGAAAAAGAAAAGGTGATCCAAAAAGTGTGTTTTGTAGTTTGTTTAGTGTTCTTTATGACTTTCGTTTTTCACAATTTAAAAAACCAAAAAGATTTTCTTTATCCCTTTTGCACTCATTTTCGGAAAAAAAGAAAAAAAATCAAAAACATAAAAAAGATTTTCCTTTGTCTTCTTTAGCAAGCATTCACAATTCAAAAACATCAAAAAGATTTTTTATGATAAGTAGGTCTTTATAAAAGAAAATGCAAAAAGATGGTAGAAATTTTATACATTCCAAATACCAAAAAGATTTTTCTTTCATTGTTGTTGGTGTCTATTTTATTTGAAGTGTCTAATTAAAAAACCCAAAAAAGTTTTTATTTGTTTGTCTTGGTCGTATCCCTCATGTCATAGTTCGGTCTGTCCATTGTTCCTTAATTGTCCAATCTGGTTGAACTACGCATACCTGATTCTCGTCATTAGGGGGCGGGATACGTAGGCAACCCTCGATGGGTCCGGTAATCTTTATTTTTGCCTTTGTCTTAGCCTTAGCCTAGGTCTTTTTCCTCATAATTTAGTGTTGTTAGCAAGTCTTAGCCAAGTAGGCTGATTTTATTTAGTGATACTGTTCGGCGAATTGGAGTCATAAAGTGGTCTGTCCCTTCGACGTATGTCTGCATCAAAGTCCCAAGGGTTGGGATTATTTCGTTCCTATCGAATTTTGAGATAATGTCTTATGTGTCATTACAGGATGGATCTGTCCACAAAGTCTAAAGTCTGGATGGTCGGCAAGGTGCCTAAAAAGTTAATCAAGTGGTGGGGCATGTTCAACTATGTTGACCAGCAAGAGCTAATTAAAGTATTAGGTGCTCTTACGGAGCTTCTGCATATTTCGCCCCAGCTAGATCTGATAGATGCTAATTGACCTTTTGGGGTCCTAGTAATTTGGTGTTTAGGTTTGGAAAGTGTGAGATGATGCCTACCTTGGCAGAAATATCCGGTCTACTCCATTTTCCTTATATTGATAAAAGCATGATCTGAGCTCGGAACCACTTGGGCAATAGGTTTCTACAAGGTTGTGGGTTGAAGAGTAACAATATGCATTTGGGTTGTTTGAATCAATCATAGACTTCCTTGGATTTTTTATTCACGAGATTCAGGTCTTTGGAAGGTTTTGACTGCTTTGGGGATGAATTTTATATGACTAAGCAAAAGTGAGAGAGAAAGCATCTTGAAGTCTTCACCCTCGCCTTGTTAGGCACTCTAGTGTTTCCACAAGAAGAAAGATGTGTTAATACACGTTTGTAATTTGTGGTGATGGCTCTATTTCATAAGGATCAAAAGGACAAGAGCGCTAAGCAAAAGGACAAGGTCACTAAGCAAAAGGACAAGGTCGAGGTTACTATCGTACCCATGATCTTAACAGAAATATATAAGGCTTTAACCGAGGTGAAGGGGGGGATGAGATTTTTTGAGGGCAGTAACCTGATATTGCAACTGTGGATGATGGAGCATTTCCATACGCCTTTCTTAGTTAGATCGGATGTGATTGATCGTTGCATGCCCAATTGAGTGAAAGCCATGGACCTCAGGACGCGCTTGGATAAATTCTCGCTACCTATGGGAGTCGATGCTTGGATTGAGTTTCTCGAGTCAAGGACTGAGGATAATATTTTGTGGACCTATTTGTGGCTTCGTCCAAAAGTAATCTTGTTGGGTTGTCAGATGCAACTCCTTCTGGTTATGTTAGGGCTTAATTGCGCCAAACCATACACTCCTTCTAGGGGAATGCGACAGTTGGGTAGGTCGCAGGATGTGCCACTAGTCATGGATCTTCAAAAGAATTTTGAGTACTTCAAAGACCAAGCCTTAGGCAAGAGAAAATACGAGCATTTCTGGAATCATGCAACAAAGCTAGGAGTGGATACTTTCAAAGAATGTTTGGATAATCTAAGGTACACTCAAAGATATGAGATCTGGCTGCAAACCATACCTCAGGGTATTAGTAGGCCATTGCCCTTACAACTTAAAGAAAGAATACATGAAGAATGCATTATCGATGACAGTCAGGATGAAAGTGTGGGGGCCAAAGTGGAGACACTGAGAGTTCAGCTATCAGATTTGCTCAAGAATGTAGAAAGGTATCAAAACAATCTCTCCAGGTGCACTCTCCAAATATCAGGGTATCTTTGCAGGATATGCTACAGAGTTTGAATGGGAGAAAGAGAACTTCACAGATAGGTCCATCTCAGCCAGGGTCATCCCACAGCGTACCAATGTGAAAGAGCAACTCTTATATTTTATTTAGTTTGAGTCCTTTATTTTTCTGTCCTTATATTGTTATGTCTTTGTTCAGTCGGGGTCAAGTTTGTTTTAAACGTTAAGAGTCTTTACTAGGAGTATTATACATGTTATCTTATGGGTCTAGAATATTGTTTAGTCTTTTTTGATCGTTTTTTAAGCTTTCTTTAAACTCGAAATTTGTTTTAGTTCTCTTTTATGAAATGTAGTGAAGTTGCAGAATTGTTTCCTTTTGTGTGTTCTTTCTCAAAAAAGGGAAAAAAAACTTCAACTTTGTGGTGTTAAGCATGCATTGCCCGAACTACGCAAGATCTGATTCATGTACAATATGATACGTAGGCAACCTACTTTTGGGTTCGATCTAATAACTTTGTTTCGTTGTTTTTCATTATTTTTCCTCTTTTAAAGAAAATCAAAAGCCATAAAGAATGATAAAATAAAGGTAGATAACGAGAGAAGAAAAGAAAGAAAGGATGATGAGACAAGAAAGGGAAAGAACAGAGACTGATACAAAAAAAGAGAGGAGTGAAGATGAAAAGTAGAAAGAATGAGGTGTGATAATGTAATGGGAAAATCGAGATGATGTAAAAATAGCCTTATTACCCTCAAAGGCCGGTAGAAATGAGCATAAACCTATGATGTATACAATGAGATTTCTATGCTTGTTGCCTGACCTAATCCTAACAGGTTTTGTCTTTGATGAGCATGTTCATTCAGATAAGTGGTTGGTTTGTAGCACTCTGGCTAGTCATCCGTACTTCACTAGATCAAAAGCAAAGCTTGCCATGGCTAGTAGGGAGATTGAAAATTCACTCATTGACCCAGATCAGGATCCCAGGGAAGAAAGTTCAGAATACAATGATGAGGTATTGAGACTAATACAACAATTGCTAGATCTACACCGAGCGTGGGCTAGTGGCATGCCTCCTCCTCCACTCCCTGAAGATCTTAGGAATATCCCCCAATTTTCCACCGTTTTCTCAGGTGCAATTCTCTGTTCCTATTGAGTCACCAAAGCACGAACCAGGATTCACTCCGTGGCAATATTACCCTGGCACTTATAGTGTGCCCCTAGTAGTTCCTCAACCAAGGCCTGTGACTCAGCCGGTGCCACCGACAGTGCCTGTGTTTATGGCTCTGCCACTACCTGAAGCTCTCACATATGCTGTGCGTCCGACAATGGTGCTTCCTCGGTCTACCAGTAAGCCAGTATTGAAGGTTCCAGATAGTCAGTATTTTGCCCCGAAGCCTACTTTGAGAATGAATGAACCATATGGGTACACTCAACCACCTGCCTTTTCATTTGATACGGATAAACCTATCACAACAAAGGAACAGGAGGTCATAGCGCGGAAATTGAAAAGTTTGGAACAGGCTATGAGGAATTTATAAGGAATCGGAGGTTATAAGAGTGTTTTCTATAAAGATCTTTGCATGTTCCCAAACGTCAACCTTCCCTTCAGTTTTAAAATGCCCAAGTTCGAGAAGTATGCTGGGCACGGTTATCCCGTGGCACACTTGAGATGTTATTGCAACCAATTGAGGGCTGTTGGGAGAAGAGAGGAGTTGCTTATGGCTTTCTTTGGCGAGAGACTTTTCAATCTGGCTTCAGAATGGTTTGTCGATCAAGATATCGACAAGTGGAACAACTGGGATGACTTAGCTTCTGAGTTTGTGCAACATTTTCAATATAACATCAACCTGATTCCTGACAAAAAATCCTTGGTCAACATAAAAAAGAAAAGCACTGAAGGCTTTAGGGAATACGCGATAAGGTGGCATGAATAGGCTGCCAGGGTAAAGCCTTCAATGAAGGAGAGTAAGCTGGTAGAGGTCTTCATTCAAGCACATGATGACACCTATTTTCAACATTTACTTCCGACAATGGGAAAGTGTTTTATTGAAGTCCTCAAAATGGGAGAGATAATAGAGGACGAAATCAAGACCGGCCTAATAGTGAGTTTTGTCGCGTTGAAAGCCACCACACAAGCAATTCAAGGTGGATCTGGTACGGTCAGAGGTAAAAATAAGAAAGAGGACGTGGTGAATGTTATAGCTGGAACCCATTCCTATCCCAAAAGACCGCCTCTCCCCTACCCCCAATCCCAAGCCCAAGTCTACGCCCAAGCTCTATATATTCCTCCCCACTATTACTACCCTCTACAAAACCCATTATATTCCATTCCACCACCCCCGTACCCAGTATATAGCATGCAACCATATGCCCAAACCCCTTCTTACCCGTAATGGCGCGTGCAAGATCCACAAAATTGCCTATCAGCTCCACCAATTTACCAAAACCACTCTAGACCCGATTTCCAACCTAGGCCCAAGTACAAGAAAGAGAAAGCGGTCAAAAATTAGTTTACACCTCTTGGAGAGTCATATACTAGCTTATTTGATTGGTTGAGAAAGATGATGGTCTTAAGCCTAATTCAAGGAAGGCTTTTAAATCCACCTTTGAGAAATCTTGTTATTCATTAAGATATGCGTATTGTTCTGACATACCGGGGAACAATATCGAGAAATGCTGGTATTTGAAGAGAGTTGTCCAAGATTTAATTAATGTAAATCAAATTCTGGTCCAGGCCCCGAAAGTTCCAAACATTTACCAGAATTCGTTGCCAACTCATGCTGAAACCAATATGTTAGAACTAATATATGATGGGAAAGAGTCGTCAAGGTGTTATAAGCCTATTTTCAGAATACAGACCAATGAGGACAAATCAGTAAATGTGGCAGATTCGTTAAAAGCAATGTCATTAAGCCAAGAAGGAATGGGAGAAGATAAAGCCCAAGAAAGCACGAAGAAACCTATGATCACAGTGCAAGGTGCCAGAAGATATGTTGATTTAAGTTAGGATAAACCTAAGTTGATGGTCGTAGGAGCTCTGGATAAGCCTATCTTGACGGTGAAAGGAGAACTGGCAACGCCTATTATTCTCAAATTGATGACCCAACCTCTGATAGTTGATACAAAAAAGGTTCCCTGAAACTATAAGCGGACTGTGATGACCTATCAGGGGAAGAAAGTAGTGGAAAATGTAGATGAGATAGGGGGTTTGACTCTGTCAGGAAGATGCTTCATGCCTGAAAGTTTAAGAAAGTCCAAGCCAATTGTGAGTGGACCTTCATCTATAGAAAAACCTATCACCAAAGAAGAAGCCGAGGAATTTTTGAAAAAGATGAAGTTACAAGAGTATTCAACAATAGATCAGTTGAAGAAAACCCCTGCTCAAATTTCTCTCTCATCTTTGTTATTGCATGCTAAGAAACATCGTGATATTATATTGAAAGTATTAAATGAAACATATGTTCCTAGGTAGATTACAGTAAATCAGCTTGAGGAAATGGTTGAAAAAATCTTTGAGGTCAATCAGATCAGCTTCTCTGACGATGAATTGTCTGTTGAAGGTACAAGGCATAACTGGGGTCTTAACATTACGGTGAAATGCAAAGATTTCTACGTCACTTATGTTATGATTGACAGAGGTTTAGGTGCAAATATCTACCCTATTTCTATTTTTTAAAAGTTGAATATTGGTGTTGAGAGGATAAGGCCCAACAATGTATGTGTCAGGGCTGTCGATGGTGCAAAATCAAACTCCATTGGCAAAATAGAACTAATGTTGATTATAGGGTCTGTTGAGTCTGCCATAGAGTTTCAAGTATTGAATATAAACTCCTCTTACAATCTATTGTTGGGAAGACCATGGATCCACAAGGCCAAGGCGGTTGCATTTACATTGCACCAAATGATCAAGTTTGAGCATGATAGGCAAGAAGTGGTTCTTCATGGTGAAGGGGATTTGTCCGCCTACGCAGATTCTCCCTTGTCCCTTATTGAAGCAAACAATGTAGAGGAGACATTTGTCTATCAATCTTTTGATACAGTGTCGGTGAATCGTATCGTTGAAGGACAGGTTATTCTGGGACCACAATTGTCTTCCACTTCTATCATGATGGTGAGTGAGCTTTTGAAATATGAATTTGTGCCAGGGAAGGGTTTGGGAATGTCTCTGTATGGTATCGTTCGTCCCATATGTCCGAGGGAGAACATAGGTATTTTTGATCTAGGATTTGAACCTACGGCTGAAGATTTGAAGAAGGCCAAGGGAAGGAAAAGGAAACATGGTCACTCCCTCGCCCAATGCTTCTACTCAGTGAATCATTTATCAACAGCGATGTCACAAAGCCTGTAGAATTTGAAGCTAAATTGGTTGATGACTTACAGAACCTGTTGATTGATGTTGACATGGTTGAAGCAGGAAAGGGTACCAGTAAGTCAGGCATGCAGTTCATAGGTCCTGAGGTCCATCTCAACAATTGGGAAGTCACTCCCTCCCCGTCAGGATAGAGTTTTGGTAATTCATTTTGTTTTTCTTTCTATTTATCCGAGTTATTCCAGGGTTGTAATTTGGAATTTAGCTTGTTTACATTTTGTTGTTATTTGTGTTTAAACCCTCCTATCTTTTTCTTTTAATGAAATACAATCTCCCCTTATTTTGTGCCTAATATATTTTGATATTATCTTTTTCTTTATACAATTCTCTTTATGCTGATTCTAATGACATGACATGCATGCAGAATTTTTAGCCTGATCTTAAAATCCAAACTAATCAAGATATAATGAAGCAAGAGGGGAAATATAATGAAGAAGAGGCACTAGAGGAAATAGGCAAGGAGTTAGAACAGTTTGAAGATAAGCCGAATCCTAATTTAAATAAAACAGAGCCAATCAATCTAGGGAATCAAGAAGATGTTAGAGAAACTAAAATCAGTGTACATGCTTTGCCACAGCTAAAATATGGAATGATTCAAGCATTAATTGATTATAAGAATGTTTTTGCATGGTCTTACAATGATATGCCTGGTTTAACCACTGAATTAGTGGCTCATAAATTGCCAACTGATCCCACATTCCCCCCTGTGAAACAGAAGTTGAGGAAGTTTAAAATTAATGAAAGCGTTAAAATCAAAGAGGAAATCATGAAACAACTTGAAGCCAAAGTCATTCGAGTGGCTCGTTATCCTACGTGGTTATCCATTGTTGTTCCTGTCCCAAAGAAAGAAGGAAAAATTTGAGTATATGTTGATTACCGTGATTTGAACAGAGCAAGTCCAAATGATGATTTCCCGCTGCCCAACATCCATATTTTGCTGAACAACTGCGCTAAACATGAGGTTTCCTCTTTTATGGATTGCTATGCAGGATACCACCAGATCATTATGGATGATGAAGATGCAGAGAAGACATCTTTTATCACACCATTGGGGACCTATTTTTAGCGAGTGATACCGTTTGATTTGAAGATTGCTGGAGCAACATACATGAGAGCCATGACCACTATGTTTCATGATATCATGCATAAGGAGATTGAGGTCTATCCAGATGATGTGATTATTAAATCAAAGAGTCAGGCTGACTATGTTAAAGATTTAAGAAAGTTCTTTCAAAGGCTTCGTAGGTATAATCTCAAACTCAACCCGGCAAAATATGTATTTGGGGTTCCGTCTAGAAAGCTGTTGGGGTTTGTAGTCAGCCGTCGGGGAATTAAATTGGATCCTTCAAAAATCAAAGCCATCCAGGATTTTCCCCCTTCCAAGAATAGAACGGAGGTGATGAGTTTGCTTGGTAGACTAAACTACATCAGCAGGTTTATTGCTCAACTCACAACAACTTGTGAGCCCATATTCAAGTTGCTGAAAAAGAGTGCTGTGGTAGAATGGACTAAAGAATGTCAGGAAGCGTTCGATAGAATCAAAAGATACTTGTCAAATACGCATGTGCTGGTACCACCAGAGCCTAGTAGGCCTTTGATCCTATATTTATCTGTCATGGGCAATTCTTTTGGTTGTATCCTGGGTCAACATGATGTCACGGGCAAAAAAGAGCAGGCTATTATTATCTTAGCAAGAAGTTCACAACACATGAGGTCAGGTACACTCTTCTTGAAAGGACATGTTGTGCCTTAGCTTGGGTAGCACAAAATTTGAAGCATTATCTGTCGTCCTACACTACTTATCTCATATCTCGCATGGATCCTTTGAAGTATATCTTTCAAAAGCCTATGCTGACAAGTAGATTGGCAAAGTGGCAAATATTACTCACCAAGTTCAACATTGTGTATGTGACTCGAACATCCATGAAAGCCCAAGCCTTGGCTGATCATCTTGCTGGGAATCCCATTGATGAAGAGTACGAGGCACTAAAGACATATTTTCCTGATGAAGAAGTGTTGTGTGTCGATGAAGTCGTTATAGATGCTGATCCAGGTTGGAAGTTGTTCTTCGATGGAGCTGTCAACATGAAAAAAGTCAGAATAGGTGCGATTCTTATCTCTGAATTAGAGCAACATTTCTCGATAATAGCACAACTTTGATTTTATTGTACTAATAACATGGCGGAATACGAAGTGTGCATTCTTGGTTTGAGGTTAGCTATTGATATAGGAGTCTAGGAACTATTAGTGTTGGGGATTGGTGTACGGGATAGAAAAAGTCATTCCCACAAAAGTAGAAATTCCCTCTCATCGAGTCATTGTTGAAGCCGAGAATGATGATGATGAGTGGGTCAAAACTCGATTGGAACAGTTGAGCTTGATTGATGAAAAAAGATTGACGTCGGTATGTCATGGCCAGTTATATCAGAAGAGAATGGTTTGAGCGTATAACAAAAAGGTCCGTCCCAGGAATTTTTAAGTTGGTCAGTTGGTATTGAAACGTGTCCTTCCTCATCAGGTTGAAGAGAAAGGCAAGTTCTCCCCAAATTGGCAAGGTCCCTTTATTGTAAAGAAAGTGTTGCCCAATGGGGCCTTATATTTGACAGATATTGAAGGCAAATTGTCAGAGATAGCTATCAATCCTGATGTGGTCAAAAGATATTATGTATGATATTTTATCCTTTGTTGGTTCTATTTGCATGTTTAGTACTTGCGTTCTTGAAGGTAGATATGATGAAGGCATTTCATTCTGCTATCCAAACATTGTGTCATCCTTTGTTTACCCCATTTGAGCTAAGTTTTATTTTTCTTTCATACCCCTCTTTTCGAATCAAAATAGAGTAAAAAGTAAAGTGTCCAGAAAAAGAGAAAAGTAAGTATAAAAAATACAAGAAAAAAAAGAGAAAGAAAGAAAAATTTCAAACCAAAACAAAGAGCAAGCAAATGGAACTACGTGCAACCTGATTCTCCTTTCTTGAGAGTGAGATACGTAGGCTGCCCTATTTAGGGCTCGGTCCAACCAAATAAAGATTTTAGAGTCACCCAGTCAATAAAAAACTGGAGCATGAGCTAACATGTTGTTGAGTCGATTCCAAAAGTTGTAAATCCCACCCCCACTTCAAGTGTCGTCTGAGCCTCCTGCCATCCTTTTCTTCCGAACCTTATCCAAAAACCAAGTTACAATTAAAGAAAAACCTTCAGATCAATCTTTGATAACGTTAAGGCTAAGCATGCAATGGATATGATGATACATTATGGGGTACTAATTGTCTTCCTCGGCATAAGAAGTCAGGAAAGAAATAAAAATGAGAGAGTCTTATTGGTGAGAACCCTCGTGGGCACCACAAGGCAATGGTGAGCCGAGAGAAATAAAAATGAGAGAGTCTTACTGGTGAAAACCCTCACGGGCACCATAAGGAGATGGGGAATTGAGAAAAATAAAAATGAAAGTTTTATTGGTGAAAACCCTTATGAGACCGTAAGGCAATGGAGAGTTCGAGAGAAAAGTGAAAAGGAAAGAGATTTGTTGGCGAAAGTCTTTCAAGATGTCGTCAATTGAATGAGATATATGAGTCCAATGAATTTGAAGAAGCGGCTCAGTGGCAAAGGCACGAACTCAACAACAAATGGAAAGTTTGGATAGGAAGATCAGACAACTTAATCCAAAATGTATGTCATAGTCATTGGAGTTGGTTGCCATATTCAGAAAAGTTTTCTTCTTTGTTAAAAAGAGGGACATTACACTTTTTCTTTCATTTATACATTCATATTTTTGTCCTTTTATGTCTTTTATCAAAAGAAAAGTGACCATCATTTCTTTACACTCTTTGAGTCTATTCTGTGTCAAAACAAACAAGAAAAAATTTCAAAACTTGCTACCAGTCTTTCCAATTGTATGAGGAAAAGCCAAGGACCAGCATATGAAAGAAATAGGATCGTAATTCAACACAAAGCAAAGGAAGTCTATCAACCGACAGCTTGCTGGATTTATAGGAGTATCAGATGTCAAAAGGTGCATCTCAGAGGTATGGTAAAATAGAAGCTCGGTATTTGAGTCAATGGCATTTGCCCGATCTGGTCTGGGTCAATGATGCGACAAGATAGGGGCAAGTGTCAGCAATTTGAAACAAAGATGAAAGGAACAACTGCTGGAGCATGATGCCTGGAAAGCCAAATTCTGCAAACCACCACTAAGTTTTCAACTGAAAATTTTTTTCTTTGATGAAACAGGGGCAAAGTTTTGTTCATTAAGTTCAACTATCATTGGAAAACATGTACATGGAATTTACTTTCTGTTCAGGACCCTCCTGAAAAATGAGAATTTACTTTATGTTCAGGACCCTCCTGAAAAATGGAACTTTATTTTTTGTTCAGGATCCTTCCAAAAAATTGGACTTTACTTTTTGTTCAGGACCCTCCTGAAAAATGGGACTTTACTTTTTGTTCAGGACCCTCCTGAAAAATGGAAATTTACTTTCTGTTCAGGACCCTCCTGAAAAATGGGACTTTACTTTCATTTAGGACCCTCCTGAAATATGGGATTTTAATTTCTGTTCAGGACCCTCCTAAAAAATGGGACTTTACTTTCTGTCCAGGATCCTCCTGAAAAATGGAATTTTACATTCTGTTCAGGACCCTCCTGAAAAATAAAACTTTACTTTCTATTCAGGACCCTCCTAAAAAATGGGATTTTACTTTGTGTTCAGGACCCTCCTGAAAAATGGGATTTCACTTTATGTTCAGGACCTTCTTGAAAAATGGGATTTCACTTTATGTTCAGGACCCTCCTAAAAAATGGGATTTTACTTACTGTTCAGGACCCTCCTGAAAAATGGGATTTTACTTACTGTTTAGGATCCTCCTGAAAAATGGGATTTTACTTTCTGTTCAGGACCCTCCTGAAAAATGGGACTTTACTTTCTGTTCAGGACCCTCCTGAAAAAAAGGGAATTTTACTTTTGTTCAGGAACCTCCAGAAAAATGGAACTTTACTTTCTGTCCATGACCCTCATGAAAAATGAAATTTTACTTTCGTTCAGGATCCTCCTGAAAAATGGGATTTTACTTTCAGTTCAGGACCCCCCCAGAAGAATGAGTTATTACTTTCAAAAAATGAAATCTTTATTTATTATAATTTTCGTTTTGGATAATTTTTGTTCTAGTCTTATTTTAATTCCAGGAACCCGCCTGAGAAACAACGTGATGAAATTAGAAGACAAAAATGGCTAGTCAGAAGCCCGCCTGAAGAGCAGGGCAAATAAATGAAAGTTGATCAACGAAGTGAAGCAATGGAAATCAAGCAACAAGTTGAAAGAAATTGCAAGTCTGGATCCCGCCTAAAGAATAGGGTGATAAAACTCGAGTCAAGAGTCAAGGAAAGCTGCGTAGATAGGATTTTGTAATTTTATTTATGTTTTAACTTGTAATTTCCATTTTTGATGTAATGACAGAGCCGCGGACCGGAACCTCGATGGAACCTCACTCGACTCTCCAACTCGGTATAGTCCACCTCCTTCAAATCTTATAAGATACCGGTCACTTGATTCCCTCATAATTTGGGTAGGTAGGATGTCCGTCAAGATCCGGTTGCCCTTTTTCCTTCTGTTTCTTTCTTCGAATAATTATCGGGATAAAATTCTGCCTCGTCGTCTACTTCTTTGTATGAAAACACTAAGTGTTTGCATTCAAAAGGGGCATGATATAGACGTAATTTTGCCCCATCAAAAAATATTTGCTATTTTGATATCACACGATTTAACCCCATTTTTATAATTTTTCCCAAGAAAATAAATACCTACCCTACCCCACTACCACACAATTCTCACCATCACTCTCAATTTACAGAATATATACACGCAATACAACATAAAGAAGGGGGATTAACATAGACCGGATCTTAGATTTTGACTGGTTTTCAGCTCTCAATTAGGTTTCAGAGACTTTGGTTTCCGTTCATTCGTGATTTGTATTTTGATATCGTGCTTTTAGAGTTTTTTTTATACCGGGATGGGATCTGGGTGAATACACTTAAGGCATACCGAGATTGGGATTGTTAGAGTTTCAAGGTCGAGGACGGTTGATTGGAGTCTATTCGAGGTTCATTGGTTTCCAAGACTTCCGTCGCTTCCAAATCAATTCAAGTTGATTGAATAAAAGGAACATTGAGGTCCAATTCTATCTTTTCTCCCTCTAATTTACATAATTGTGAATGATTCGTGTGCTTGACATTTTCAAATATTTATTGTGCATATGTATTTGGTGTTGGTTTCGATTTTTGAAAAGTTGAATTGATAATTGAATGAACTGATATTTGAATAATTATATGTGCCATTGTTGGAATTGGTTATTTGGGGGCAAGAATCGAAAGTTGATAAAAAAAGGGGTCAATTTGGATTAATGTTGGTTTCGTTGTTGTTTTATTTAATGCAAAATTAATATTGAGTTTGCGAATCTTGTAGTATCATGTTAGGTCGAAGCAAAAAAAGGCAAACGTTAGGAGTAGTCAAATTTAGGGATTATGGTTTGTTGAATATTTAAACTGTGTGATTGAATGGTTTTTGGCTTTATCACTTTGGGATCATTTGTATTATTTGGCCGGGGAATGCCCGAAAGTACTTGTGTTATTTTATCTGGGGAATGCCCCAAAGTATTTTATACTCGGAGGACGATCGTGATGAAGGACCGAGGCATCGGGTGAGGCATTGGAGCTTAGTCTAGGATTAGTTTAGAATAGGATTTATATTTCTGTATTTTTCTATTTTGGGACTGTATAACTCGGACTGGACACTATATTTTTTATTTGTTTTGTTTTTTTGTTTGATTGTTTTATGTGTTTTTGTGTGGTTTGTACATTTGTAGTGTCAAATTAGTTGATATACTCCACCAAGTGACCGTGGTCGAACCACGGGATCGAGGGGTGCCTAACACCTTTCCCTCGGTCAACAGAATTCCTTAACCGGAATCTCTGTTCGCGGATCAGTTTTAGAGTCAAAACCTTTTTGAAAAAGGATTTTCAAAGGTGACTTGGCACACCCGATTATGCCAAGTGGCGACTCTGAGTTTTGAATATAAAAAGTCCTTTTCGAAATAAATTTTTATTTTTGTCACTTAAATAATAAAAACCCTTTCGGAACCTTAAAATTCAATCTTTTTGGTAAGAAAAGGGATGTGACAAGATGTAAACTTGAAGAAAAAGTCTACACAATGGAAGGAAAATAAATCTAAATCTAAAGGTTATGGCTTGCAAGGATTTCCCTGGGCTTTTATGGTAAGTTTAAATTATTTATAATGAGATAAATATTGAATTATGTATCAATATGAAATTTTTAACTTTTAATTTTCAATACATGTGTGGGCTTTTGAAGCGATTCCTATACTAGGAGAAGCTTTTGGACAACCAGTAATAAAATCTCCCTGTTCATTATTTCCAAGATTGATTCGATGGTATGGTAAGAAAAGGTCACCCCCTGATTATCAAACTGTGCTATTAACAATACAAAACAAAGAAGTATATAGTTAAGTTCTTTGGGTGTGGCGCAGTATTTCATTTTAAAAGTTTTATTATTTTAATTCTATTCAACAATTTATTTTCTTGTAGGTTATGGTGCATCCTACTCTTGTTCCTACCACTTTTGTGTCAAAAAAAATATTTGGTTAATTGGGAGAATTTGGAAGATGAAGTGGATGAGAATATTGATCGGTTGACAAAAATAGTTGATGGTGTGACCCAATTGATCAAGTGCTCCCTCGAAAGGCCTGAATTTTCGGTTGCTGTGGATCATGAAAGGCATGAAACTAGTTTTAGAAGACAACCTTCAATGGAGTTACTGAAGATACTAATGTATTGAACAAAATTTCTCAGCTTGTTAAATTCTGTGAAGAGATGTTCGATGAAATGAAAGTTCAGAACAAGAAGCTGCATGATAGAATGGATGGTTTAGATTTAAAGTTGACAAGTTGACTGGTATAGTAGATGAATTGCGTGTTCAAGTAGAAAATTTAAGCAAAAAGAAGTCTGATTTGACGGTAGACGATAACAAACAAATCCATTGGAAAAAATGGTAGCCGTTGAGGATGAAAAGAAAGGAAACAATGTAGTTGAGAAAGATGTTGCTATTAAATTTGCGGAAGAAGGCACTACAAGAGCGAAACGAGCTAGAAAACTAACCTGAAATACAGTTTTCCTTATGAAACGGAGGTTGGAAAAAAAAAAGTAATGGAGAATCCAAAAAATGTGAAGACTTATTCAAGAAAAAGAAAGATTGACGCTGATAGTTTGTAGTTTTGTGTAAATATTTTTTGTATTTGTCAGACAAACTATGGGTTGGTCTGATTAGTTAATAATCTGTCGGATAGATTTGCAATCTGTATGTTAGGAGGAATGTGGCATCTTTGCATATAGTAATGAATTTTTAGTGTTCTTGTTGATAAGTCCAAGATACTCTTTATTATATCATATAATTTCTTTAGTTTTGATAAAAGTGAATGTACCTCATATTTATTTTGTACAATCGCCCATAAGTGTATGATCTGTCGGATAGATTTTTAATCTGTCTGTTATGAGAGATGTGGCGTCTTTGCATATGGTAATGAATTGTTGGTGTTCTTGTTTATTAGTCCAAGATACTCTTTAATATAACATATAATTGCTTTATTTTTGATAAAAGTGAATTTACATATTTCCTTTTGTTTAATCGCGCACAAATGTATAATCTGTCGGATAGATTTGTAATCTGTCCGCTATAAGATATGTGGCGTATTTGCATATGATCTTGGTGCTCTTGTTTATAAGTCCTAGATACTCTTTATTATATCATATAATTGTTTTAGTTTTGGTAAAAGTGAATGTACGTCAAATTTTCTTTTGTACCATCGCCCACAAGTGTATAATCTGTCGGACAGATTTCTAATCTGTCTGTTATGAGAGATGTGGCGTCTTTGCATATGGTAATGAATTTTTGGTATTATTTTTTATAAGTTCAATATACTCTTTATTATAACATATAAGTGCTTTAGTTTTGGTAAAAGTGAATGTACGTCATATTTTCTTAAGTATAATCGCCTACAAGTGTATAATCTGTCGGACAGATTTCCAATCTGTTTGTTATGAGAGATGTGGCGTCTTTGCATATGGTAATGAATTGTTGGTGTTATTGTTTATAAGTCCAAGATACTCTTTATTATATCACATAATTGTTCTAGTTTTGGTAAAAGTGAATGTGCGTAATATTTTCTTAAGTATAATCTCCCACAAGTGTATAATCTGTCTGTTATGAGAGATGTGGCGTCTTTGCATATGGTAATGAATTTTTGGTATTCTTATTTATAAGTCTAAGATACTCTTTATTATATCATATAATTGCTTTAGTTTTGGTAAAAGAGAATGTACGTCATATTTTCTTAAGTATAATCACCCACAAGTGTATAATCTGTCGGGCAGATTTCTAAACTGTCTGTAATGAGCGATGTGGCGTCTTTGCATATGGTAATGAATTTTTGGTATTCTTGTTTACAAGTCCATGATACTCTGTAGTATATCATATAATTGCTTAAGTTTTTGTATAAATGGAATGTACTTCATATTTTCGTTTGTACAATCGCGCACATGTATAATCTGTCGGATAGATTTGTAATCTGTCCGCTATGAGATATGTGGCGTATTTGCATATGGTAATGAATTATTGGTATTCTTGTTTATAAGTCCAATATACTCTTTATTATATCATATAAGTGATTTAGTTTTGGTAAAAGTGAATTTACGTCATATTTTCTTAAGTATAATCGCCAACAAGTGTATAATCTATCGGACAAATTTCTAATCTGTCTGTTATGAGATATTGGGCATATTTGCATATGGTAATGAATTCTTGGTGCTCTTGTTTATAAGTACATTATATTCTTTAGTATATCATATAATTGCTTTAGTTTTGGTAAAAGTAAATGTACGTCATATTTTCTTTTGTACCATCGCCCACGAGTGTATAATCTGTCGGACAGATTTCTAATCCGTCTATCATGAGCAATGTGGCGTCTTTGCATATGGTAATGAATTTTTGGTATTCCTTTTTATAAATCTAATATACTCTTTATTATATCATATAATTGCTTTAGTTTTGGTAAAAGTGAATGTACGTCATATTTTCTTAAGTATAATCGCCCACAAGTGTATAATCTGTCGGACAGATTTCTAATCTGTCTGTTATGAGAGATGTGGCATCTTTGCATGTGGTAATGAATTCTTGGTATTCTTGTTTATAAGTCCGAGATACTTTGTAGTATATCATACAATTGTTTTAGTTTTGGTAAAAGTGAATGTACGTCATATTTTCTTTCGTCTAATCGCCCACAAGTGTATAATCTGTCAGATAGATTAACTTGAAATTTAGTGAATAAAGAGTAATACAATTGACTCACCCACAAAATAGTTAGTATTCTATATTAAAGAACTTCTAGTTACATATTTAGAGTTCAAGAACATTTATCGGGACAAGTAGTCTTTTTGTGGCCCACTTGCTTGCTGATAGAACACTTGTTATGCTTTCTGACAACTTCACCAACAGTTTGAGCACGTTTTTTTTCTTGGACCTTTCTTATGCTTCACAAGGGGCAGATTAATTATACTTTCTCTGACCCAGTCTCATTGCTCTTCTAGAGGAACAGGATTTATAATTTCTGAATAAGCCAACTTGTGGAAGTCTGCTGAATAATATGGTGAACATACATTGTAAACTCTTTCACCATAGTTTGGTAATCGTTGAGCTCTGAGTGATGCTAATGCATGAGTACAAGGCAATTGCTGAAGATCCCACACCCTACAAGTGGATGTTTTGGCATTAACGTTAACTCTTGCATCTTGACCATCCCCTTGAACAATAAACTCATTCACATGAAGTTGGTGTACATATAATTTGTCTGCTATTTCACGTCTAGTTTCTCTCACTAAAGCATTTGCTGCTGGAGCTAAATAGTTATTTGTGGACAATGTTAGACCACGACACTCATGAAATCATCTACATAACAACCTTTGAATTGCATTAAAGCAATGATGAGAAGTTCTCTTTCTGTTACAAGTCTAGCATTAACAGACTCTGCAATATTGGTGGTCATGACATCATACCTGTGTCCAGGAAAATGAGCTCTACTCCATCGCTTGAAACCAATAACATTCTTGAGGTACTTAACAACATTACCATACCCTTTCCGTCGAATTTCTTCTAAATACTCATTGAATTCTTCAATTCGATATGCTTTTGCTGCAAGATAGTATAAACTAAGGAATGAAGAACCAACATGATAGTTTGTATGAATATTTTCACCAAGGTGCCTTGTACATACTCCATGATGAGCTTGATTGTAAACTATAGCAACTGCTTTCTTTGTGCTTGGATTTCTGTCTGATATGATGGACAACTCAGATGTATTTGGCGCAACATTTACTAATTGGCACAAAAAACAAGTCCAAGAAAGTTCATTCTTGGAGTCAACGACTACCCAAGCTACAGGATATATTTGATTTTCACTATCCTGTCCACTTGCAATTAGCATTACACCACCTTATTGACCCATCAAGAAAGTTCCATCAACAGTGAGGACATTTTTGATATTCCTAAATCCTCTTATGCATGGTCCATATACAACAAAAAAGTACAAAAATCTGTCCTCTTGAACCTCCAAAGCTGTAAAGCTACCTTCATTTGCTTTTTCAATCTCGTAACGATATGCTTCTAATTTTGCATAGCCATGTTCAGGTGTTCCCCATATCATATTTTGTGCAAGTTGTTTGGCCTTCCAACATGTCCAGTAACTAACATCACAACCCAACTCTTTACTCACTATGTTCTTTATTTCATTCAATATAGGACCTTTTCCTTCTCTGAATCTCTCTTTGATAAGCTCTGCAATTTCTTTTGCAGAAGCATGCCTATATCTTTCAGATATAGACCTCAAGTCACATGAGTAATTAGGTGAATACCTGGAGATACGAATGGTATCTAAATTGAGAAATTTAGCAACATGAAACCTCTATTTGCAGCTTTTCTCGACACAGATAACAATTAACAATGATTTGTTAGATTTTTTTGTGGTAAATTCAAAACCCTTTATGATTGCAACAAGATTAAGTTTGGTCATTGCATCTTCTTTATTCAGAAATCGATATCCTTTAAGAAAACCTGAACCATCAAGGAAAATATAGCTATGATATGATCTAATCGTTGCATCCTTTAATAGTTCAGGCAATTGAACATCAACCTCATTATCAAGTGGAGCATCTCTCTCAACTTTACAAGGGAGAACATCCTCGTCATCAAGTGAAATATCATTCTCAACTTGGCAAGGGAGAACATTCTCGTTATCATGTGGAACCTATTTCTCAACTCGACTCGAGAGAACATCCTCAGATTGGTGGTTGCTCAAACCACAACCGCTTTCCAAAGATTTTTCTAGTGAGGAAACTCTTAAAATTGGCCTACCACCTTCACCATTTATATCATTCAAATAAATTTGAACATCTTCATCGTTCATTATCTCAACGGGTAGTGCTTTGTCCCTCGAAAAAGCTCCTGCATTGGTCATATACTTGACACAAATACGGTCATGTCCGCAGCTCAGTTCACCTCTTCTGATGATAGTTTCCATAAACTTATCAAATATAACATCACCACTCACAAGCATTGTTCTAACCGTGTAATTCTGAGAATTCCATCTCCAAGATATCTTATCATCCACCCACTTTCCAAAATAATCAACAAGTAAGACAACTTTTTTCATGTTTTTTTGCCTACAATATATAATTTAAAATTAGTAAAATAAAACATTATTGTAAATATAAAAATCAAAATAAAAAAGGACAAATGATTAATATGTCGAACTAATTACTACAATTGTTCTGCTATAGACTGATATAATATCTGTTAGACCGATTATTGATCTGTCTATAGCAAACCAACTTCATTTGCATAGAACTCTATAAAAATAGAGAAATTGTCAGCGTACCTTCAATTTGAGGTCTTGATAGAATGTTAGAACACAATCTCAAGTTGATGCTACTTCGAAACAGACCTTAATTTGATTTAACTTGATCGTAGCTTTTCTTGTTTTTTCTCCTTCAAACCTTCTTCAAAACTTTGAAAAACTTATTGAATTCACCAAAATAAGAAGAGCTTTAGTATCTCAATGAATCCCTTCATATTATATATAATCAGAATGGATTGAGAGTGGAAGAAGAAAGAGAGGAGGAACTCCCGCTAAGAAATTCCCGTGAAAGAATTTTTGGTGGGATTTTTCCCTTTTATTTGTACTGCTGACTTGTCCTTTGTGGACTAGTTTGTAGTTATTAAAACTTATAAAAAAAATTAAATCACAAAAAAATTAAATAATTCACAAAATGGGTCATTTCCCCAAATAAAAAGACTTAGGGTCTATTTAATTAAAAAATAGACTTCAAAGGTCTAACTAACAAAGACTCTCAGTCTGGGGAGGGTAGAGTGTACGCAGACCATACCACTACCTCAGGTGAAGTAAAGAGGCTGTTTCTGAGAGACCTCCGGCTTAGAACCAATAACAATATAACAAACACAAAACATAAATGCATATAAACTTGTACAATATGCAAAATAAACTAACAATACTAGCCACAAGATAATACTAGAACCACAAGATAAAACTAAAAACTATATATGCGAAACCATAGACAAGACTCAACATCATGAATAAGAAACTTCAGACACAAATAAAGAATGTTCCCCTATTATTACCGACACACCCACACCCCTAACCCTCTACCTTAACCCGCATCCTCCACACCTTCCTATCAAGGGTCATGTCTTCCGTAAGCTGTAACTGCTCCATATCATGCCTAATCGCCTCCCTCCAATATTTCTTCGACATACTTCTACCCCGCCTAAAATTATTCATAGCCAGTCTCATACCTCCGCAATGGACCATCAGAACCTCTCCTCATCACGTACCCGAATCAACGTAACCTTACTTTCCGCATCTTGTCCTCCACCGATGTCACTCCCACCTTCTCCTGAATAATCTCATTACTCGCATCTTTCCTGGTATGACCACACATCCATCGCAACATTCTCATCTCCACCACCTTTAACTTTTGGATGTGGGAGTTCGCCAACACTCCACTCCATACAACATGACCGATCTGTCTGTTACTCTGTAGAACTTACCTTTAAGCTTCGGAGCACCTTCTACCACAATTTTCATTAAGAAAAATAAATTTTAAAGATCTTTCTTCTCCGGATTTAACCTCGTAATATGGACTTTTCTTTTGATTTGTATATTACGCTCGTTTTTGTTATTGTTTTTAACAATTATTTAAACTTATTTATATTAATACAAAACTATCATAACCTTACCAATTTACACATCAGTTTTATGAGTATACCTTTCTAAAAAAATTCTTAGAATAAAATAAATATATGCCTAATGCCTAGACTCACACTTAATATTCTTTTCAGCATTTTTTTTCAATATATTAATGCAAAAAATATTGATAATTAAATAACTATATAAAAAATAACTGAACATGAATTAGATAAGTCAATCGGATTAATTATGACCCTTTATTTAATCCATATTGAACATAAAATCACCATTTGTAAGCCACAACACAATCCAAGATACCAACACTAGTCAAACAAATTTGATCAATATGGACTAACCAATCACAATAATTATCAACACAAATAGCCCTATCTCTTTTATAATCAAACATCTTAAAATTTCCTATTTTTTCCTTTAATTGCATTGAACACCAAAGTGTGTTCTCTTTATCATCATAGATTGGAACACTAATTTTGTAAACACCCCCCAATGGATTGATTATCTCTTTCTTAAGAGAAATTCCATTCAATTTGCATTGGATTGTTATAACATATGGTGTTGTATTTTCAATTCTAGGAGTAAAGTATTCAGCTACAGAAGGAGAAAAATTGTTGGAGAAAATTAGTATAGTTAGGAGAAAGTAAAAGGCAAAGTGATGAATAATTTGGGAAGCCATAAATCTTGTTTATGTGGTATTGGTTGCTTCCTTTTGGTCCTTTTTATTTATCACGTTAGTCAAAATTAATTAATCTTTGAGATTTTTGTAGATCAAAAAGATTTTTATTAGCCATTTTAGTTAAAAGAAATTAATCTCAGAATATCTGTATATCAGAAAGACATTAATTACGTTTTGAATTAATTACACTAAATATCATATACTATGATTTAATTGCAGATAGAGTGCATATAAGGGCAATTTTACATGTAAGTAATTTTATTTGCACATGGAAGGCAAAACAAAGAGCAACATCAAGAAAAGAACACACACATATATATATATATAATGCCATAATCACTATATTTGATGATGATTGTGTTGCTGTTGTTTTTGAACTTGGTATGATTTTTAATGGTCCTAAGGAATGTAGAAAAACTTTGGAGAGGTATGCAGTGGAAAATAGGGTTCAGATTGTCTTAAGACCTAATGAAGCTCATAGAGTAAGGGCTAAGTGCAAATTCAAGACAAAATGCAATTGGTTGTGTTATTAACCAACTTGGTACAAAAGGTAATGATATCATTGGTGATTTACTGCATTATCCTAGGGAGTCATGGGTTAGGGCTTTCTTTAAAGAGCATTGTAAGTGTGATGCTGTTGAGAATAACATATGTGAGACCTTTAATTCATGGATCGTAGTCCCTAGACATAAATCTATCATTACCATGTTGGAGGAAATTAGGAGAAAAATCACGAGTAGAACTGTGAATATGATTTAACTTTTTCAATACTTGGATATGTGATATTGCACCTATGGCTAGACTTATTTTAGAGGAGAATAAGAATAGGGCTAGGGCTTGCAAGATGCTTTGGAATGCTGATGTTGGATTTGGGGTTGGAGAAGGGGAGTATAGACATACTGTGAACTTGAATAATAGGTCATGTAGTTGTAGAGCTTGGCAGTTGAGAAGCATTCCTTTTTAACATGTCATTTGTGTGTTGTATCATGTTGAAAAAGAGCCTGAACCTTATATGGAACATTGGTATAATAAGAAAACCTTCTTGAAAGCTTATAATCACTTTATCCAACCAATCTCCAATATGAAGATGTGGCCTGAGACAAATAATCTAAAGATTGAGCCCCCTCAACTTAAAAAAATGTCTGGTAGACCTACAAAAAATAGAAAACAAGGCAAAGGGGAACTAGTAAAGAAATCTGAAAAGATGTCCAAAAAAGGTGAAAAAATAACATGCTCCAAGTGTCATCAACAAGGTCATAACAAAAGATTTTGCGAGGTAAATCACTCACTTTTATTTGATTTTAGAAGTTTTTTTTTTAGTTTGATTTTATAACTTATTAAATAGTGTGCTATGATTTTATAGATTACTGATCCCAATGCACAAGCACATAGCCAAGTATTTCAGTTTAATGGTCAAAGTTCACAAGGAAGTTGCCAACCTAAATGCTCAAGCCAACCTGCACCTTCAACCTCAAAAAAATCAGCATCATGTAGCTCAAGTCAACTTGTACCTTCAACATCAAAAAAATCAGCATCATGTAGCTCAAGTCAACCTGTATCTTCAACTATAATTTGTGATGATACAAGCAGAGTTAGAAGATAGAAAGAAGCTAAAACATCTACCTTTTGTGGTGATACAAGAATTCCTGTTACAGAAGGAATCAATAGTCAACTACCTCCTAGAAGTAGAGTAATTATTGAGCAGAAAAAGGGAAGAGTTGGAACCCCAAAGGATGTTGCTGAAGGTGGATCAAGAAGGTCAAACAATGTTGGATTTGGGATCTATACTAGTGCAAGAGAAACCCAACTACTGAATGCAAGTTAACTCACATTATTTCTTTAAAAGTAAAGGGCAAATATATAATGTTTATTGATCCTTCTTTTTTCTTCAAAAAATAGCCTGGGACATAAAATCAAAGGAACCTACAAAGTGGTACCACTTACAAGGATGCAAGTTCTACAGGGTTGATGTTGGTTATAAGCCTAGAGGCTTGAAATGGAAAAACAAAGATGCGGTCACCACTAATCAATTGCAGCAGCTGGCCAACAAAAAGAAGAAGAAGTAGTCAAGAAAAAGCATTTTAGTCTGATGTAGCATGTTCTATTCTATTGTGTAATTTACTGTATCAAACAATCAATTTAGTTATTGAAGTAAACATTTTGGTTTTTTGGTTTTTGAAACCTGTAATTTCAGGTTCTTTAAGTAGTATCATGCAAACTGTGAGCTCCAATATGGAGCATGTTTTTTGGATTATTAATTAGTTTTAACTGAAGCTCAATATAAAGCATATTTATGAACTTCTTGTTGATGTTTCTTTGAGCTCAATATGGAGCATATTTATTAACTTGTTGGTGTTTGTTTGCAACTTCAACACTAGGAAGGCAATCATAACTTCAAGGCCATCAAAACTTCAATGACAAACTTCAACAATTTGGCTTTAATGTCCATATTCCCCCAACAACAAACAAATAGCAACGACACCAACAATATTATATCTTCTAGCTTGATTTTCTTTATCGTCAAAGGACTTAACTTTCTTCAACAAACCCCAAATCACCCTATTTGCTTGTGAAGAATGTCGTTTTTCATACCAATCAAAGTAATCACACCCGTTCCATTTCTACAAAATTAATAACAAAATCAATAATTAATCTACTTATTAAGTTAAGAAGTAAAAAACATTACCTTCGAATTTTTACACGTGAAAAATCTACGATCAAAATTTTGTTGAGTCCAAGAAGTCTTTAGTAATGCTTCATTACCACATTTACAATAGCGATAATCTTTTTCGCAAAAAGCTATGGACGACGAGCTCGAACTTTTGAAAAATTACACAAGAAGATGAAGAAGAGAGAAGTTTTTCATAAAAAGAATTCTAAGAAGAGTCACAAATTAGGGTTAAAATTTGATTTGGGAATGAAGAAGAAGATGAAATATGAGTATATTACCGTTGGGGGGTCATTTATATGCCATATCAGCAAAACAGCAGGCTTCCACGCGCCTTTGCGGAGTGTTCCGCACGCGTTTTGCCAACAAGGCAAAACGTATCAAAGTGGCACACCTGAAGGCCACTTGAGGTGTCAAAATGGAACAATATCCACTTGAGGTGTCTAACTGAAAAATCGTACGTACTTAAGGCGGCTGCGTATGTATTAGGCCTTTATAAAACATTGTTTGAAATTTGAAATCATTATAGAACTAACTTTCAGTTAACTACATAACCATCAAATACTTTTTACATTATAAACAACAGAGGCGGAACTACAGTAGCACATGAGAGTTCATACGAATACTTTACAGATTTCTGTCCGTAATAGTTTCTTTTCTACTACATACATGATTGGCTTACATTTTTCCAGTAACATATACAATTTTTGTTTTAAAATAAAAAATTGCTTAGAACAAGCAAAACAAAAAATTGATAATTAAAAAAAATAAAAAAAATCACATCTCTGCCAAAGAAAAGACTATTGTTTCTTTCACAGACACTCAAACCATGTTCCAAAATTAAATTTTCAAGAATATGTTTTAGTTATATCAACTTTTATCCTTTTTGATTTAATTTTCAGAATCTCCGAAGTTTAAATCTCGATTCCGCCTCAGATAAACAACACTTAGAAACCTAATACCACCAATCAAAGTGAACAAGACATACATCATTTACTCCTTTAAGACAAATTCCATCATACTTAATAATCCAATTACAAAGTTTATTTTCAACACAAAGGGGTTGATTTCTATTATAATAAAACATATCAAAGGCTCCTGATTTATCTTCTGTCCACATATCACACAAAAGAATAGTGTCTTCACCAGCATAAATAGGAACATAAACTGTGTAAACATCAGTTAAAGCTCCTATGGTCCTTTCTGTAAGATCTTCTTTCTGGTTCAATATACAACGAATTGTTAAATCTTGTGGTAATATGCTGTGCATTTCAACAGTATAGTTTTCATAAGCTAATGTAGGAGAAAAATTCACGGAGAAACTAATATAGTGAGGACAAAGTAAAAGGCAAATTGATGGATTAGGGAAGCCATCAAATATTGTTCAAGTGGTGGTATTCCCTTTCTCTCTTACTCCTTTTTATAATGTCACTTTAGTAAAAAAAAAAAAAAAGAAGAAGTTTCCAATATATTGGTCATGTTAAAAAGTCAAAAGACATTAATTAGGTCCCCCCTTCTCCCCTTGTTTTTACTATTTGAAATACGCTAAATTCATCAATAGGATCTCAAATTTGTCCCAAAAATTCACTTAAATCTCTAAACTAAGGTCTGTACCTATCAAACCTCTAAACTCCTTGAATTTTGATTCAATTGAGCCTATTTTTGTCAATCAGCTAAAAGCTGAAGTGTGTGCAATACACACTCGATGACGTGAAAAAAATAACCAATTAAAAAAAAAAGTGGCAAAAATAAATTATACATGGAATTTCTATTTTTTCCTATTTTTCTATTTATTTATTTATTTAATAATAATTTTTTAATTGAAAAAAATAAAAAAAAACACCCCCACCCCCAGTAGTCGTCTTCTTCATCACAACCCCTCCCCCATCCCCACCCTCGACGTCGTCACACCCACTGAAAAAACACCCCAATTAATAATTTCCTTCGTCATCCTAAGTCGCCATTGAAGACGAAATCAATGGAGGCCAAAATTTTCTGCATATTTTCAGTGAAATCCCAATTTGCCAATAACAATTTTGCCATAATATAATGACAACAACATGGCACCTCCAACACATACTATTGTTCCCCAAAACTTGGCTTGTCCTGCTATACTTCTTAAACCCAATTTTTCAACCCTACACACAAAATTAAAATTATTTACACCTATTTATTTATCCTATTTCAATTTGATTCTTTTTACATTTGAATTGTGAAGTAATTAATTACCCGAAGGGTACTGCTATAATTAACAAGATTGCTTTTCACCGTTAAAGTTTTTCATCATAGCTGGAACTTTCGCCGGAAAGTTCATATATTAACATCATGGCTGGGACTAGAGAGTGTGTGGTGGTGGTAGGGGGGGCTGCGAAGAAGGGCTGCTTTTAAAGAAAAAAAATAGAGAAGAAGATGGTTGGGGTTGGTGGGGTGGGGAGGGGGGAGAAGGAGGGTGTTTTTTTTTTTAAATTAAAACTTATCATTGTAATAAATAAATTGAAATGTTATTTTTTAAAATAAATTTAAAAAAATAGCATTTAAGACACTATTCACACGCCCAAGGAGAGTGTAACACACTTTCCTTGCCAAATCAGTATTTTGTGCCTGATAGTTATCAATTTTAGCACTTTACGGGTCTGATAGGTACATGCCTTAGTTGAGGGGTCTAAGTGAATTTTCGGGACAAGTTTGAGGAGCTGTCGATGGGTTTGACCTTTAAAATAAGACATGCAGTTATTATTTACCTTTTTAGTGAAAGAATATTCTAACTGAATCGAATATATATGCATTACTATTATTGTTGTTAAATAACTGTCTTAACTAATACTCCATCATTTCCAATTTTTATGACCGACTTTCTTTTTTAATTAGATTAAAAAGAATGACACATTTCTATGCTTAATAATAATTTCATTGTTAAAGCCAATTTTATCCTTAATAACTTATTAACGGTCATACAAACATCTCTAACTTATTTTGGACCACAAGTTTTTGAAGTCTTCCATTGTTTCTTAAACTCCATGAGAACTAAAACTAACTCATATAAATTGGGATAAAGGGAGTATGTGTTAAAAACTTACCTATATATAGTAACACTTAAATCAGGACTAACAACTGTTATTAAATAATCATCTTAACAAATATGTTGCTAGAGCTGTGACCCAAATTTTGTTGGTCCTTCCTTCCGCTTAGGTGGAGAGTGGTGATGAGGCCCCAGCCGAGTGGTCCGATCTTGAGGAGAACGATGATGACACAATGAGAGAATGAATAACAAACTAAGGGTGTATCAAACCCCTAATCCGCTATTCAATTTCAATCAACACATCTAACTCTTATGTAGACCACAAGAAAATTGAATTCCCGAGCAACCTGTTATAAACCAAACGGGAGAGCCCAACCCAAAAGACTAGCCTGATAGGTGAAAAAACTCATTTGGCCTATAAACCCCTTAGCATTTCTCTTTTTTTTTTCAATGTGAGACGATTGGTTCATAACATTCGCCTCCGCTTGAGAACCAATGACCTCGTTGGTCACGGTTGAGCCTAGTTGGTCACGGCTGGCACCCCTCTTTGGTCCAGGCCACCACTCCGAGTCGTGGATCCACGCGTGGATCGATCCTCGTTGGTCACGGCTATGCCCAGTTGGTCACGGATGGCACCCCTCTTGGGTTCAGGCCACCACTCCTAGCGCATAGGCCACCACTTTGAGTCACGACCCAACGCGTGAGACTCTCAATGAAAGCACCAATATTATAAACTAAATGGGAAAGCTTAACCCAAAAGACTAGTCTAATAGGTGGGAGAACCCATTTGGCCTATAAACCCCTTAGTATTTCTCTATTTTTCCAATGTAGGACAATCGGCTAGCACCCCTCTTAGGTCCAGGCCACCACTTCTGGCGCACAAGCCACCACTTCGAGTCGTAGCTCCATGCGTGGATCGATCCTCGTTGGTCACGGCTATTCCCAGTTGGTCATGGTTGGCACCTCTCTTGGGTCTAGGCCACCACTACTGGTACACAAGCCACCACTATGAGTCACGGACCAATGCGCGGCTCCCCATATGTGGATCGATCCTCATTGGTCACAGCTACACCCAGTTAGTCACGGCTGGCACCCCTCTTGGATCCAAGTCACCACTCCTAGCGCGCAGGCCACCACTTCGAGTCACGACCCAACGCGTCGGACTCTCAATAAAAGTACCAATGTTATAAACCAAACGGGAGAGCCCAACCCAAAAAACTAGCCTGATAGGTGGGAGAACCTATTTTGCCTATAAACCCCTCATTATTTCTCTATTTCTCTAATGTGGGACAATTGGTTCATAACACAACCCACGTTTTAAAATAAAAGATCAACACGAGCGATTCCAGGCTTGCCTCATACACTCATAAGATCTTACATTCATAATTCTTCAAAAACTAAGGAAATGAAATGACTAAGGCACCTATTTATAGTATTTGTCTTTGCACAAATAGCCTATTACAAAAAACTATCCCAAAAGTGGCTATTTTGAAAATAACCCACAAAGGCTCTCTTTATTTCTTGTTCCATGGCTTTCCTCGGCTCCAAGCTATCTTCTAAACACGACATTATTTAATTAGGAGCTCAAAGAAGGTCCTCCAAGAACATTCTTGAATCCGTAGGGTGATCATGGCTTGGACCTTATCGTGTTGACCTCGAGTTGCGTGATCAAAAGCACTGATGCCTATTTGACTTGTATCACGTCCCAACACCAAGAGATTAATAACAGGTTATTTAGTCAAAGCTTGGAGATTGCCTCATCTCTTAGAAGTCTAAGAATCAAAGTTATCATTTCTAACGGTTCTGTCCTCAAGATTCGAGTTATAACGCCTTGCACCAATAACAGCATTGTCAAAAGCCCATACTGAACATAAACAAAGAACTTCCTCATATGTCTGGAATTCTTGATAGACCTTGCAGCATTACTTTGGTGTCCAAAAAATCTTCTTAGCAATGTCCTACAAAACAATCCCATAAAAAAAGTCTTGTAGCCTGCTACAACTACAACATTGGCTCTAATAGCCTCATAAAAAGTTGAAGCTAGTGGCATAATCTTGTCACTCTCCGGATGGACATATTGTAATATTCCCACATGAGAAGGCAAAAAATTTGACTCTATATGGCTGTGTTCCCATACTGCCCGGTCATATACACCATCACGAATGTGCTCATGGATACTACTAGGGACGTGACTTGATATTGATAAACTTGGAAACATTTTACACACCAAACTTGTGCATAGAAACTCAAAGGAGCAGCAGAAAAGAAAGTCAAACCCTTGCATACAACTAATCAATGTTTTGTAAGGTATAACCTGATCACAATGTTTGTCGGCCAACTGCTTTGTTTGTTGCTTACGTCTTCCCAAATCAGCTGTGTGGCTACTAAAAGAACTCTTGAAGTGCCTCCTTGTAGCAACCAAAACCAAGTGACATAGAATAAGATAATTTCCCACACGCTATACGAAGAACCAACTAACATGTGCTCACTGAAGGCAACATCTTTTGTGAGATAGCATTCCACCTCCTTCTTAGGATGACCAGGGAATAAGATCTTAATTACTTTTGTAGCTAGCTATGTAACCATATTGTCAGTCGCAAGGAGTACAATATCACAAGGGGTGAGAGTCGAGGAAGTGGTCTGGTTATTAAGAGAAACCATCAGAAGAAACCTGCCGATATAGAACATAACAGAATCACCACAATTAAAATTCATACCGATGAATGGATTAGTATAGCAACTAAAAACTCCATCATTATTTTCTGCTAGTTCATAAGCTTCAATCCATTCAATCCAACAAACAACACATCTTTGTGGTATTTTATCAAAAATCATGAGACATTCAACAGTCTTTTGACACCTCACAATCGGAGTAGATAAAAAAGTCTCAAAAAGAATATCTGCAGTTGAGGTAAAGCTAGCAAGGCTTGAAGAGATATCACGAATATCTACATCAATAGTTTGATGCTCAATTATTCCACTAGTGTAGAAATTCACACTCCAAAACTGTCCAGGATCCCACACTTTAGTCATTGGGTAAGAATATAAAATTGTGCCACATATGTTAGCACGCCCAAGTATGTAGCATGCCTTTTGCACGATAAGAAATAAAAGGAAGTACCTGAGACAAGTCTGTGCACTAAGAGAAGACAGCTTCATGACAACAAACTCAAAGCACCACATGTATTTCCTATGGGAATCTCCAGAAAGTAAGGTCGCATCACGGTCGATAATTATGACACCACCATCTTGAACATCAAAAGCAACAAGATGATCACCAATATTTCTATATTCCAGCACATACAAAAGACCACCACATTTGATATGCCGAAACACAAAGGGAATGGGAAGGGATAAATGTTGTCCGGTATCGAACCAATAGAAAGTGGGTAAGTCATCTTTCATGATTTCATATTTTACTAGATCACCAAAATCGGCCAAAGATGATTGGGTGGTTATGAAAGGAAAAAACTCGACAATCAAAGCATTATCGACATGAGAGAAAAGAGAGGCCTCTTCCTCAACTCTTGTTGGTCCATTAAAATTAGAAGGAAAATTCATATGGAAAATAGATTTTTCAGTCATAATAATATTTAGATGTGCAAATTGGCATTTTAAGTGGAACTCATTTCTCTAGAGACTTTCATCAAACACTATGCTCGTATTAGTGTCGAGACATTCATCTTCCTCGCTAGTTGATTTCCTAGAGCGTGTATCATCAGAACAATCAATTTCAGGTTCACCACACCAAGTAGGTTTGCTTATCAGCTGAGTTACCTGCAAAGGTATTTGCAACCCATCTGAAATATTCGGTACCAAGTCAAAAGCAGTGTCAAATTCATGGACTAAGTCTGTAATCTGGTGAGAAATTTCATCGAACACCTGGTCCACATGACCTGAATGTGCATTTTCTACTGGAACCTATTGAATTATTGTTGTGACAAGCTCGTATGATTAGGTGTACTAGGAGTTGAGATATAGACTTTGTCTAGGTTGTCCTGTACCTTCTGTAGCAAGGTTAGAATATTGGTAAGTTGTGAGTGTAACACATGAGATTTTGGAGAGGTTCGATCTTGAAAACGCGAAGCTAACTTCTCCTTGAAATGCTTCCAATTCAAAAATTGTTTGTTGCGATACATCCAACGGTACCAGCCGAGTGCCTCACCATCAAGATAGAGGGAAGGAAGGGGTAGCCAATCCTTCTCGGGGAAGCCAAGGTAAGTAAAGTATCGCTCGGCCTGAAAAATCCAGTCCTTTGGATTACCGCCACTGAATCGATTTAGTACCACTGCTGACATGGGAGTACGAGCAACGAAAGCACCTATGTAACGATACCAAATTCTCAACTCGACAATCAATACACAGAGTGAACGGAACTAATAAACTTTGATTAATATGGAAAGGACAAATTACAATATGAAGAAGAGGAACTGTAGTAGAAGGGGATGAGAGGTCTAGAGAGAATTGGGGATGAGAAGCAAAGCTTTTGGCTAAGCAATTATCACAATTTTCATAACCTATTTTGCTCCCACAAGTGCTATTTATCAACCCGGATCCCACACATAGCCACTTAATATGCTCTTGGATTGTTTTTCCAATATGGATCTAGGCCCATTCATAACATTAGGCGTCTAGGACTGTAAGTGTATTAATTTCATGGTACAAGGAATATTAATAACAAGGTAAACCATAATTTCGTCACATACGCCTCATTAGTCTTATTGTATGCATATAGAAGGGAAAACAAATAGCAACCTCAAGAAAAGAACATATGTATATGCTTAATATTTGTAGCACTAAAACTGCAATCTACTGCACTAAGGTTTTGCTATAGGTGCGGGAGATTAGAGAAGTTATATAACATTATTTGAAATTTAAAATCATTATAGAGGTAACTTCAATTAACTATATAACCAACATTACACTTGTTACATTATAAATAACACTTAGGAAACTAAATCACCACCAATTGTAGTGAATAAGACATCCCTTATCCGTATCATTAAGACAAAGTCCATTATCAGTAAAAATCCAATAGCAAAGTTTATTTTCAGCACAATAGGACTTATCTCTCTTATAATAAAACACATCATTACTGTTGCTAGATAACCGTCAACCCAAAATCAAATTTTACACCATATTTTGATGTAAAATTTGATGTTTTGCAGCGCCAACCCAATATCAAATTTTATATTATTTTGATGTGTGGGTAGTAGTGTTATATCAAATTTGATGTGACTCTATTCATCTAACACCATTATATTTTATAATTTTTTTTAATTATATAACACTTTAAATTTAACATATTATAAATTTAATTATTTCATTTAAGTCCCTAATATAATTAATTATTTTTATGTAATGTCTTTATAATAGTATTAATTTTGCATCTTAATTTAATATTTATTTAATTATATTTCTTCAATGATTTCACTTTTATTTGGATTATCCATTAATATGTATAATGTATAATATTTAAAAATTTATATTATCTAAAAACTATAATATTTTCTTATAATTTATATTGTCTAAAAAATTTATCATCTAAAATAATTTTATATTTGATAAATATATAAGAAAAAATATAAATTATATGAGATTGATATGTAAAAAACGAACAAGAAGAAAGGATTTGTTTTATGAAATAAAAAATAATAATATAATATGCAAGAGAGAGAAGAATATAAAGAAATATTCTTTTATGGTGTAAAAAATTGTATAATACATTGGAGTAAGTTTACACCATTTTGTGTAATGGTACAATTTTAGGTGATTGATCGAATTAATATTTCATACAAAATGATTGAGACCATAAAATATTTTCATATTCATATATCTGCATATATAAGAAAGTTTACACACTCTAAACAAATTTATCTTGTATTCTTGACTTGTCACTTGTCAGTTTGATCATTTGTCTTATTTACCCTTTTCTTAATGAGTGATTTATGTCTCGATTAGTTGATCAAAAGATTGATTGACCAGCTCATTGATTCTATTATTTGCCAAGAATATTGGGTATGTAAGTCATATATCCGGGAGAAACTTCAAAAAAATATTGAGATGGATATGTAAGTCATCATATATCTGGGAGAAACTTAAGCAAATTTAAAAATTATTTTAGAAATGTTAAAGTGATTGGTCAAGTGTTTAACTTTTGAAAAACTTGACCAAACAGACTAAGTAATTTTCTACGTACAGAGGACGACAAAACAAATTGCACCATCAATATATGTATGAGTTTAAATTTTTTCAGTGTATAAAATTTTTTACACCATCAAGTAATGTTAAAAGATAAACATGATAACTTTATTAATGTAATAATAATATATTTTTTTTAAAATATAATTATAATTATGACAAAATATAATCAAGGAAAGTTGAGTCCTTTTTTTGCTCTAATCAAAATTAATTTATAGTTATCTTTTTAACTAACTTTATATTTTTTCTAAGTCTGAAAATTTTCATCCATTTTTATCAATTAGAAGATTCAATTGCAATAGGTCGGTTATATGTTGCAATAGACAACATACCTGGTGCAACAAATTAGAGATCTGTTTTTATTGTTTTCAATGGTTTACTCATCTGTTGCAACATGTCAGTTATATGTTGCAATAGATAACATACCTGGTGCAACGGATGTGTGTTCTGTTGGAACTATTATTTTACCGTGTGCATGTTAGATTTACTGTTATCCCTTTTTAATGATGCATTAATCAATAATAATCTATTTTATGTTCCTGTTAATTTAAGATAATACGACTCCTAATAGAAAAGAAACCAAATCAAGTCCAAGAAAAGGAACAAGTTCAGCAGCTCGACTACATCCACCACTCTATGAGCTTGCTTTACAAGGGTTATCTCAATCAGGAGCAGAAGATAATGAACACGGGGAGGAGGAATGTCTCAAAAGAGATGATCCAAATGCTAATAGCCCTTTCGCGAAAGAGTTGGTCAAAACCTTCAGTATTGATCGTTATCCTGTGAGAATGCAGTGCGATGGTGCCACAGATTTAATGTTTTGACGCCTTCAGAAAAATACTTCGAGAACAAAAATTGGATGCTTATTTCAAGGAAAGCTGCTTTGGGCAATATCTTGATTTGTCGGAGGACAACAATGCTCGTTTCCAGATGAAAATGGCATATGATCTTCTCAAACGTAGGTTTATGTATGAAAACAAAGACAAGATGGATGAGGTGTGGATAAATTACTGTGGCATGTCTATTTGTTTTGGTTGGAAAGAGTTTGCCATAGTTACCAGACAAAAATGTTATCCTCCTTCTCCTTCTCAAGTTATACCTACTCTGACCTAAAAAAGCACCCCGCACACCCAAAAAGATCAAAGGTAAGTCGAGTGATCGAGATGACCTGGTGTCGATTGTTGGTCCAAGCTTTAAAAATAAAAATTTAATAGAAGCGTTGAAAGGTAAAGGACTCTCAAAGAAGCACAAGCAATCATTGTACTTGGTTTGTACATAATATTCTTTGGGTGAGAGACGTTAACATTAACATAAGTGTTGGATTAATAAAGCTCTCTGAGGATCTTAAGGCATTTAACAGCTATCCTTGGGTTATGAAAGCTTCAAAATGAGTGTCCAATATTTGTTGACTCCGTTAACGCCAAAAAGAGTAAACTTATATGGCTTTTCATGGGCCTTCATGGTAAATATTTCTTTTATCATGATATGATTCATCAATTTTTTATTCAATAATGCTTTTGATTTATTGAAGTTATGTTATAGGCTTGGGCATTTGAAGCCATTCATTATTTGAGGCAATGAACTACCAGTAAGCAGTTTCTTGTCAAAGAATCCTGAGATGGTTGTCGGCCAAAACCGATAGAAATGTAAAATTTCTTGATCTTTTCAACCCCCCCCAAGAAAGCAGTAAGTCCAATTGTAATCGAGTTTTTATTTTAATTAATATTACTTTAAATAATTTCATCATCATTCTAATATATGTACCGACTTATTTTAGATTGTCCATCCGTGGCTTGTTCCGACCAACTGAGAGTTGAAGATGCCATTTTTCTTATTTTACGGTCTGTGCAAACTTTATCGGACCCTAAGGTCGTTGATGGAATAAAAATAGAATTGTTTGGAGCAACAACCATTGCAAGAAAAATAATTTTGGAGGGTGGGCTTGTTGCTGTTGACGATGGTAGTCGTAGTGGTAGTGGTAGTGGTGATGCTGTTGGGGCCAATGATGCACCTCTTACCATTTTTGAAACAACATGCCATTTTGATTATGATCATACTGGTTGTAAAAATTTTTTTCCATATTTTTCCACATCTAGAGAATGTTTTGCATGCAGATGTAAAGACTGCAAGGCGAAACACGATGGAGTGATTAATGCTATTAATGCACTAACTACTTCTGTAAAGGAAATGGCATCTAATAGGAGTGTCATTCCATCAAAGAGGATTACATATCCATAAACTTCACTAGAGATCAAGGCGGCTAAGAGGAGAAGGAAATATACTTCCAAGGCATCATCAAGCATCGAAAAAAATAAAATTACAATGCCTCTACCTTTGTCTTGCGCCGATGTTCAGTGTGCAAGGTCCACAAGAGAGAAATATGAGCCGAAGAAGGTGAATGTACATTACCTATTCCAACAGATGATACATTTGCTGAAAATTATCAAACAAATATATACATCTGTTGCAACTGTTGTCTAACCTGTTGCATCAGATTCGTTATCTGTTATAACAGATGAGTCTTATGTTGCAAAAGATGAGTCATGTGTTCAAAATTATCGTACTACTCTAATTTACTTGTTTGAATTTGTCCCAAAAGATGATCCCATCTGTTGCAACATAAGGCTCATCTGTTACAACAGATAGACAATCTATTATATATCTGTAATTAGCATTGAAAATTCTGGCTTTTCAGGTAGATGTCACAATAGAAGTCACCGCTGAAGAGAATAATATCACCGTTGATAATCCATCATGCTTCCAAAGAAGAAGAAAAAATGGATCCTGTCAGTTCGGTAGAACGAAAGCATGACCCTTTTGAAGGGTTTAACATCTCGGATGAGGCTCCAATAAAATTAACACAGTTGATCAATGACTATTCAGAATGGATTATCAATGGGTTGTTAAAGCATCATGCCGGCAGGTACATAAATCAATTTTTAAAGATATTGGTTTATATTATTCTTATTGTAAGAACGTGACATTAACACATATAAATCATCATGTAGAAAACTAAATGACAAACGCTACAAAGTGAATGAATTGAGTCTTGGTTCTAATATGTTCGACTTTGTTGTTGCACATCCCGAAATGAAAAATTGGTTCTATTTGATGTCATATGCCCAAACTTGCTGGAATGATGAGGTTTAAATGTCATACATATTACTATTAATTAATACTTTATTTAATTGCATCTGTGTATTAATTTTTTCATCACGTAATCCAAAATGTTTGATAATATGTGCAACACATCAATGTCATTTTTTACTACCTCCAAAAGAAGGCCAAGTTGCAAACACAAGAACAATACAAATATACGACAGGTAATTATTTGTACAAAGTTTACATCAATAATTTCTACGATAGGTATTGTCAACAAAAGTCGAAAGGTTTTCGAAAAAAGGATTGCTTAAATCAATAACATCAAAGGTTTTAGCATTCCGGATGGCTTACGTTGGCATTTGGTCGACGAAGTGTACATCCCAATCAATTATGGTGATGAATTCCATTAGGTGTTGGCTCTCGTCGTTCTAAAAGAGAGGCGCATCCAAGTTTATGACTCGATGTCGCGTACGAGATGTTCTGGGCTGTCGTCTGAGATACAAAAGCTATCCAAAATATTATCTACTTACCTTGATATGAGTGGCTTTTTGGACCAAAAGGTTCGTACTGATTAGTCGACAATTAAAGCATACCAGGATAAAATGGCTAATCCATTTGATGTACAATATGTTGAAGATATTGATCAATAAACCATTGGTAACCTGTAAGTTTAAGTGTCATGATTTAGTTTCATTTCACAAATTTCACAACGCTTGCATAGACTGCAAGATATGGATTATCTATTTTTTTATAACGCAGGAATTGTGGTCCTTTTGTTGCCACCTACGCCGAGTACTTAAGCAATGGATTACTAGTACCAAATGATTAACTTGATGCCGGATTACTCCGCAAAACATATGCTACTCTTTTTTATAAATATGAAGAAGCGAAAGCTCAGAAGCCATACGCAAGTGACATTAAAGATCACGACGATCAAAGCTGAATTCCATAGCATTGGATGAAGAACAACTTATCCATATTGATTTGATCTTTATAGCTTGAGTCCATCAATGTAATAACCTATCCTCCTTGATTTAACTTGTTGATTTATTTGTAGAGTAGATCGTTTGTATCCATAATGATTTTTCTTACATTTTATTTATTTGTTGAGTTATTTTATGTAATTTTCGAAGAATTCGATTTATTTTATGTTGTCTATGATTATAATTTAATCCTTAATTTTGAACATGTTAATTGAAATGGAGTACTAGATTCAAATATCGCAACAGATAATACATCTGCTACAACAGACGACATATCTTATCAAATAGATTTAGACATATGTTGCAACATGAGATGCAACACGTACGTTATCTGCTGGAAATTATATAACAGGTCTTCTTACTTTTTTATTTTCTCCAATGGATTATCGATCATTTGCAACAGATAGATTATATGTTACAACAGATCGTATATTTGTTGCGACAAACAGACTGGGAACATCTGCATAACGTAACAGATGACCAACCTATTCGAACAGATAATCAATTTGTCAAAACAGGTACTATATCTGTTATGACTGATATTAAATCTTTTGCATTATAATAGTTCAACTTGGCCAGACAAAAAAAGTATTGCCACTACATGTAAAGTGAATTGGCTTGAAATGAAAAATTATTATTGTGTTCGTCTCCGTCTTTGTACATATTCTCCTTTATACATAGGCTCCAACCATTTAGTTAGGTCATCTACTGAAATTTATATAATAGGTCTTCCTATCCCAATAGATAATCAATTTGTCACAACAGGTACTATATCTGTTACGACAAATATAAAATCTGTTGCATTATAAAAATTCAACTTGGCCAGACATAAAAATTATTGTCACTACATGTAAAGTGAATTGGCTTGAAATGAAAATTTGTTATCATGTCCGTCTCTGTATTTGTACATATTCTTCTTTATACACGGGCTCCAACCATTTAGTTAGTAACCCATATGCCCAAACCCATTGCATTTTTCCCACAACGGCGTCGCACACACCGGTCATTTGTGTACCGGTCAGTAAACACTCGATGTATGCAAGCGAGTATGGCCCACACGCTGCACTGATTGTATTTTTTGGGAGATGGATGTTCTTATTTCGACCTTTAAAATCCCATGATTCCTTCGTTAAGTCTTCAGCCGGCAAATGATCCATCAGCTTACTCTGCGTCAATAACCTGTGCAAAAATTTCAAGAGTGGTTGCATGTGGGTTAAAAATGTCTTCTCACTGAAGACAGGCAAGTTACAATCATAAACCTTAATCTTTTCCTCGTATAGTAGTATGTCAACAGCGAGAAAATATGTGATATTCACGTTCATGACTGGAAGGATTCTCTTTGCCTTGGTCCAGCTCTTGCCGTGTGGATATGACCTCTTCCTTCTAACATATTTATTCGCTTCTTCATCCCATTGAAATGTAGAAACTAACTCATCAAATCTCGGGCTACCGGAATCAGCTAGCTCATGAAGATTAGTGTACCTCTCCTTGAAAATGTTGTAGAAATTGAGGTCCATTATCCTATCGGCAGCATCATAAACATCTGGGTATGCTAATTGTCTGTCCCTCATGAGGCAGAGAATTTCATCAACATACTGTGGTATAAGAAGATAATTTTTAAATAGGTTAGTAATTGTAAAGAATAAAAACATAGTGGAAAGAATCCGATTCATAGGGTTCTCTGAATCTGTTCACAGATTACCCAGCCAACTCAACTTATGCAAAAGATGTGTATTATGTTGCAACGGAATACCAAGCTATTGCAACAAATTACATATCTGTTGTGTAGATTTTTCTTCATGGAGTAGATTAGAAGGCTAGATTAGCAAAAGTAAACTTACATTGTTCTCGGACCACACGCGCATATTTGTCATATTCATGAAGTCTTTGGCGACAAATGAATGCATGATGTATTCTTTTTGAACCTTCGTCTTCATGAATTCTTCCAGTTTCTTCTCCTTCTCCTTGCCAAGCACCGTGAATATGTCCACCTTCTTTGACGGCCCCTGAACTTCAACAACTCTTGGAGTGGGAGGAGTTGTAATTTTTGCTGATTTCAGAACGGAGAGAGTTTGTCTAATTTTTCTTCTCTTCCTTCTAACCGCCACTGTAGGAGTGTATGGCTCCCTCACCTCGTTGGATGGTATGACACCCTTCCTGGATTTCAACTCCCTGGCAACTTTAGCAATAGCCTCTAGCTTTTTAAGGATTTTATCCTCTCTGTCCTTGCACACTTTGCATTTTCAATGAGAACATGAGGGTGAGGAGGGGTGAGAGGGACTACTTAAGGGTGAAAAGGACTGATGTAGGAGTGAGAGGAAGGACCTGTGCAATGGGTATTTTCAAAAGTATTTATTTTTTGCTGAGCACCAATATGCTCATAATCACGACTGGTAGTAGCAGCAGCATTAGGATGGCTGCCACCATCACAAACAACTCTACCAGCAACACCCCCAGAAAAAGCACCCAGATCTGTTGCAGTTTGAGGTTGGTCGTGAAGAGCTTCAACATTAGACTGACCTTGCCTAACTGCTCTTCTTATGAATATTGCTTTAGGCAATTCCTTCTTTATTAACTCCACCGTTGGGTCTTCTTTTATATCAACAAGGCCCAGAGTAAGAAAAGAAGTCATCCCCAACTCATCAATGGTAGGCACGATCCAAGGATGCACAACCTATAAAAAAATAGAAGGCATTTAAATCATATAATAATAATTTATAGTCAGTTGGGTTACATAGAGCTCGGGTTACATGGATGTTAACACAGCATACTTATGCAACAGATGATTAGCTGCCGCAACAGCTGATCTGTATGTCAAAACAGATTGATAATATATTGCATAGGATTACCTATCTGTTGCATAACTTGCATAGATGGGTAATCTGTTGAGTAGGGTTCAGAGAACCCGAGCAATAGATGGTTAATCTGTTGCAAAATATGGATCGTCTATCATAATAGATTACCCATCTGTTGCACCAATTACAGATGATGGGTAATCTGTTGCAACAGACGACCCATCTATCGCACCAAATGGAACATTTATTTCAATATCTTTTTTTGAGGCGAATTATTTTAGTTGAAAGAAGATGTACTGCATCATCCGGAGGGTTAAAGAGAGCATCCTCCTTAATATATTTTATGCTGCTCTTCGTTGCAGCCAACCACCTAAGGATCCTTGGATGAGAAACCTTATCCGGGTAATTCTTGAACTGCTTTCGAAGGGGAGGAATGGCTTTACATGTCCAAGCCTAAAATATGTAAACAGGAAGTAAGTAAAAAAAAAGTCATAATAGCTATATTCAATATAAATTAATGAATGACTAAAAATAGTGATCAATTTTACCATGAAAGCCCAAGAAAAGTCGTATAATGTGGTCGTCTTTGGATTTAGCTTTTTTAGTAAATATTCGACAGTCAAGTAGTAGCTGTCATAACCCCAGGGATAATCATTGAATTTGCCAAAATATCAGCAAGTGCCAACAAATCATCTACTATGACTTTCCTGACGTCTCTTGCCAATAAAATGGAATGGACAAACCAAAATAAGCACAATTTCTCCCTGTAGTGCTTTGGTATGTTTTTATTCTCGAGATCTACCATCAAATTCTCCCCTCTATAGCTAGGTCCAACAATGCCTAACAACCCATCTTTTTTTACCTTCCGTTTGGTGGACCCTTTCTGGAGTGTTTCCGTGATGAGAGGTTCTTCTGGACGATCGCATCTCAAGCCCGTCACTATGGAAAACTCTTTCAATCCAAAATAAACTGGCATGCCACAGTAGTTGATCCAGACTTCATCCATCTTTTTCTGCCCTCCTTCGAACCTTCATCATCCCCCGCATAATTGATCCTGCACTTGAGAAGGCCATATACCATGATCATTGGGAAACGAAGAGGGCGAGCCTCAGACAGCTCAAGAAAGTATGCAAAGCAGCTCTTCCTAGAAAGTCCATCTATGTTTTTCTTCTTCATAATACTCCTAAGTTTGTTAAAAGGTTTTCCCAACTGACATTTAAGTACAACATCATGAAATATTGCATTAGGGCTATTCATCGACATCGTAAGTCGAAACCCTTGGATACTAATAGTTTTGACAAAATCATGCTGGGATTTCTATATTATTTCACTCCCCATTGGTGAGAAGGAGTAATCACTTTCCTCAGCTTCATTTTTCCCTGACTGAGATTGTTCTGGAAGTTCCTCCAAATCTATCTGTACTTTAACCTTTTTTGTTGGGTGGTCAGAAGTTGATCCACATTCAGTTTCTTTTCTTTTGAGAGACATCTTTTAACTACAAACAATAGAAAAAAGTACATTGCATTTGATGTCTGCATAATTTTTTTTAAAAAGGTAAGACAAATTTCAATAAATTATTCTATGCCACATTACAAAAAAAAAATACTCCAATGGATAACCCATTAGTTGGAACAGATGGGGAATCTGTTTGAAGACCTATTTAATATCTCCCAACAGATATTCCACCTGTTGTAACAGATGGACAAATTTCAATAAAATATTCTACACCACATTACAAAAAAAATACTCCAACAGATAACCCATCAGTTGAAACAGATGGGGAATCTATTTGAAGACCTATTTAATATCTTCCAATAAATCTTTCACCCATTCCAATAGATGGACCACCACTACCACCACAACCAATGTCACCACCAATGCCACCAATACCAATACCAAGACAACCGACACCACCACCAAAAAATACAAATACCAACACCACCAACAACTTCATAAACACCATCCAACAATACCATGACAGTCAACAAAACACTGAGAGAAAAACTAGGGTTTTCTCGGGTTCTTTCTACTTTTTTAGCATCAAAACTCAAAATTATTAACCCATTCTTGAAGATAATGTAACTAAAAGTCTTCTTTTTCATCATTAACTAAAAATCCCAATTTTTTAGAATAAAGAACAAATATAGAAATCTTCTCAAACTCTGTTACATACTAAGACAGAGAAAACAACAGATACATGCGGGAATGAAGTCGAAAATAATAACTATATGTGGTCATAAATGGGAAGAAAATCAATCTGTTTTGGAGGGTTGAGCAATATGTTGAGTAGTTGTTGTTTGTATTGTTGAGAGAGAGAGAGAGAGAAGAGCGAGAACTTCAGATTTGAAATAAAAAGTTTTTGGGAAAATAGATGATTTTTATGGGTTGATTTGTAATTTTAGAAAAGAATGACAAGTTTTGAAATTGTTAATTTGATCCGAATTGATCTTAATTAGTTTTTAAAAATTTAAAAGATTAGTTTTTAAAATATTAAGTTGATGAGAACTCATTTTAACTTAGAGTGATCGATCGACGACTCAAGTTGGGATAAACGCAATACCAACATCATGCAATTATAAAGACATAATTGGATTTGTAGTTGACCCTGTGAGCTTATTCATTCATCCCTAGTTCCACCTAAATCAATTTAGGTACTATAGCTATCTTAACATTGAGTTGATGAGAACTTATTTCAACTCAGAGTGATCGATCGACGACTCGGGTCGGGATAAATGCAATACCAACACCATGCAATTCCAAAGACTTAATTGGATTTGTAGTTGACCCTATGAGCTCATTCATTCATCCCTAGTTCCACCTAAATCAATGTAGGTACTATCACCATCTTAACATTGAGTTGATGAGAACTCATTTCAACTCAGAGTGATCGATCGATGACTCGGGTCGGGATGAACGCAATACCAACACCATGCAATTACAAAGACTCAGTTGAATTTGTAATTGACCCTATGAGCTCATTTATTCATCCTTAGTTCCAGCTAAATCAATTTAGGTACTATCACTATCTTAACATTGAGTTGATGAGAAATCATTTCAACTTAGAGTGATCGATCGATGACTCAGGTCGGGATGAACGCAATACCAACACCATGCAATTGCAAAGACTCAATTGGATTTGTAGTTGACCCTATGATCTTATTCATTCATCCCTAGTTCCACCTAAATCAATCCCTAGTTCCACCTAAACGCAAACCCTCATGTCTGTTGCAACAAACGGTTGAGCTGTTGGAAATTTTCAAATAGATATTCATATCTGTTGCAACAGATGACATATCTTATTTAATTATCAAATAGACATCTGCATCTGTTGTGAAAGATGACTGAGCTGTTGGAAATTTTTAAACAGCTACTTATATCTGTTGTAACCGATGACATATTTGATTTAATTAATTATCAAATAGACATTTTCATCTATATTCATAGATGACTGAGCTGTTGGGATTTTTAAATAGATATTTATATCTGTTATAATAGATGAGTGAGTTGTTTGAATTTTTAAATAGATATTTATATCTGTTGCAACAGATGGAATATCTGTTTGAATTTTTTTTTTTAATTTTAAAGCAATCTTCTGTCCGAGTAGATAAAGTAGTACTTACTACTAAAGGCGGTAAAAAATATTTCTTAGATATCTCAAAAGTGAGTTCATTGATCAGTCTTATCTTGTCTTTTCAATGTCACTAGTCTTCCTCATGCCCCTCAAATTATTAATGAAATTAATGAATATTAATTAATGATATTGAAAACCCTCATGTCTACGTACACAATACATCTATAGAAATTATCTCATCTCTCTTCCTTCAGCTGCAACCCTAAATTTATTTTATTTAACTCTCATTTTTTTCTCTCCTCTTTAGGGTTATCACAACTTTTTTTTCTCTCTTTCACTTCTCTTCTCATAAGGATCCTTTCGGATCTAAATCGATCCATATCTTTCTTCGACTGAAATTGCTATTTTGATCCCCTTTTTGACATTAAGGTATGGTTCATTATTGCTCTTTCATTCTCGTCTTCTTCTTTGCAAGTCATTTATATCTATTTTTTTATTTAATTACTATTTACCCATAGCATATTTATTTTGAAAATTTGAAGGAACTTTTAAGTGTTGAATAAATGAACCGAGAATTTTATTACAATATGCAAAAAAGTCATTTGTTGGGAGAAGTTTAAAATCCTAGTTGGCAGTATCATTTTTATGTATGTATTTTGTTTGTTTCTTTATTGTTGATGCTGTTATTGATGTTATTGGTGGGGTTGGTGTTGTTGGAACTTGTGGCGTGGTAGTGTTGATGGTGTTGGAATAAAGGATGTTGCTTCTTTATTGTTGATGATATTGTTGGAATAAATGTTGTTGTTTCTTTGTTATTAATGTTTATTATTTGTAGTTTATGTTGTTTTTGATGTTGCAACAGATGGAGAAATTGTTGGAACAAATCAAACCACCAGCAAGGCCGGTTTGATGTATTCCAATAGACTCCACATCTGTTGCAGCAGACTCCACATCTGATACAACAAACTCCACGTCTGTTCCAATAGATGGATAATGTTCTCGGTGACATTAATTTTTTTTCCTCTTTTTTGTATATCTAAGGAATTGAAAGTTGATCGACTTTTACCCGACCATCACAAGAGGTTGCAGTAAAGATGGGTTTGGAGTAATAAGCTGCATGCAGATGGAACCCCTTCATATTTGGGAGGTATGTATTACTGATGATGTTATAATGGGAAGGCACATAGAGTACACTGATTTTGTGAATGTTGTTTTTACCGATTAGTCATAGATCATTCAAACAAGATATCGGTAATTTTACAGTTAAGTTTGGTAGGTCCGAACTAATAAGACTAAGGGACCATGAATATGGTTCGGATACCCTATTAAGATTTAATGTCGTTGTTGATCATGTTTATTTGTAAAGCATTATGAAGGGATCTAGTTTTGGTGTCATTGTAAAAAGATTCAATAGCGATTGGACAAACTTTTAGGGTGAATTGGACTTCGAAAATGCCTTTGAAGCCTAGCACTGCATCTAACAATAACGAAAAACCAATATAGTTATTGCCCTAGCCCAAATTCTTATGATTGGGTTGATCGGGGTGATGATTATATACCAGAAGGTGCGGTAGGAGAATGCCCTCGAGGGAAAATGGGTGGTTGATGAAAGACTATATCATCTGAGAGCTAATTGAGGAGGATACATTGGGTAGAAAGTAACTTCTAGTGAATTTGGCTGATTAAATTATCCTAAAACATGAGAAATCTGTATCAAGTGAAAAAATGAAAATGTATCCGATAATGAAAAATCCTTTTGTTTCTTCACACAAAAAAAAATAGTGCAGATGGACACTTTGATAGGGAGCGCGACTAGGTAGTATGGTCGGGATTATCACCTAGATAGAAAATAGCAGAAGAGCAAGAAAGCTTCCATAAGGGAATCAAGGGTTGAAATATTGTACAGTCAGTCTAGAAAACTTCCGCCAATAGCAACTGCAGTTAAAGTAAGGAATCTAAACGAAGGCAGAAATTTTTGAATTTTAAATTGGATCCCATGCCTTCTTGTTTGTGGTTCCAATTAGGTCCACTACTGTTGACCTGATCGGAACCACAAACAAGATTGAAAGGCAAATTGAGTTTCATTACTTCTTTAGCAATATGGTTATAATTGATTATATTTTCTTGCCTTGGCATGCTTTCAATATTCCTTGGAGAAGATCAGAGGCTTGTTGTGGTATGTGAATTCTGATAATTTTAAAGTTTACCTCCAACTTGTTGATTCTGTATTCAAGCTAGTCGTTGTCGTCTTTAAAGTTGGTAGAGAGTTCCTGATCTCTTGTAAGCTCGATCAAGAACACTACCTTCAAAGCTGTGGCATTCTAGAAGCCCTTCAGAACACTTTCTTCAAAAGCCTTAAAGGATATATATAAGGTCGTTGTATATGTTTTTAGGTCATAATGTGTTGATGCACAGTCAAGATATGGTCCCAACCATTGAACAACTCACTTTTATCGAACGCTGCTCAATGCAGCTTGGTCAACCAACCTTCAAGGGATTTGATAAATTAATAAGCAAGGAGTTACGTAACGTTTTCTCCAAACCGACTCTACAAAGCCTATCAAATGTTACATAACTCCAGGCCCATTACCCTATCAAAAAATTGTGCCCCAGTTGGTGGAAAAATCAAATGAGCTCAATCTCTCAGCCTTTCTACTGATTGCTCTTCTCCAATTATAGATGTCAATATATCCGCCATACAAAAGTCTACAACGTCGCTAGAAATGCTTGCCAGGGCGCAAGTCTTCAGAAGGCATCAACAATAATCCTTCAATATCACTTTATATTGAAAGATTCCTAGTCATGTCTTTCCAATACTTTCGCTACGACAAGATTTTCTACTGATGACAACATATCAGCCATGCAAAAGTCTACACCATCAGCAGAAATACTTGCCACAACAAAAATCTTCAGAAGGCATAACTAGTAATCTCTCAATTCCAAGAAAGTATTGTATAAAAGTCATCAAAAAAATTCTAAAATAAGGAAGTTTTCAACAATGACTACACATGATTACCATTAACAACCTCACTAGATTCACTCCACGTTCAAAAGAAAAGGTAGAAATATTTTTATTTGCATTCGATTGTTATTTATTTAACAAACCAAACAAATATGAAATGCGAATGCAAATGAAAATATTTTTACCCTTTCTTTTGAACGAGGAGTGAATCTGGTGAGGTTGTTCATGTCATAATTATGTGTAGTCATCTTCAAAAAATTCTTTATTTTCGAATGTCTTCTAAAGACTTTCGTACAAGACTTCCTTGGTATTGAGAGACTACTAGTCATGCCTTCTGAAGACTTGCGCCCTGGCAAGCATTTCTGGTGACGTTGTAGACTTTTGCATGACGGATATCTTATCATCCATAATTGGAGAAAAGCGATCTGCAGAAAGGCTGAGAGATTGAGCTCGTTTGATTTTTCCACCTACTTGGGCAAAGTTTTTTAATAGGGTAATGAGCCTGGAGTTACGTAACATTTGATAGGCTTTGTAGAGTCGGTTTAGAGCAAATGTTATGTAACTCCTTGCTTATTAATTTATCAAATCCCTTGAAAGTTGTTCAACGGTTGGGACCACATCTTGAGTGTGCATCAACACATTTTGACCTAAAATAAACACAGAAACCCTCCATGTATCCTTTTAGGTTTCTGAAGAAAGTGTTTTGAAGGCCTTCTTCAATACCACAACTTTGAAGGTAGTGCTTCTGATCGAGCTCACAAGAGATCAGAAAATCTATACCAATTTCAAAGACGACAACGACCAGCTTGATTAAAGAATCAGCAAGCTGGAGGCAAGCTTGAAAATTATCGGGATTCACATACTACAACAAGCATCTAATCTTCTCCAAGGAATGTTGAAAGCATGCTAAGGCAAGAAAACATAATCAATTATAACCATATTGCTAAGGAAGCAATGATACTCAATTTTTCTTTCAATGTCGTTTGTGGTTCCGATCAGGTCAACAACAGTGGACCTAATCAGAACCACAAACAAGAAGGCATGGGATGCAATTTAAAATTCAAAAATTGCCGCCTTCGCTTAGCTTCCTTACTTTAACTGCAGTTGTTGTTGGCGCAAGTTTTCTGGACTTACTGTACAACATTTCAACCCTTGATTCCCTTAAGGAGGCTTTCTTGGTCTTCTGCTATTTTCTATCTAGGTGATAATACCGACCACGCTACCTAGTCGCAACTCCCTAGCAAAGTGTCCATCTGCATTATTTTTCTTTGAGAGAAACAACAGATGGATTTACATTACCGTAAACACTTTCATATTTGCACTTGATTTAGATTTCTCATGTTTTAAGATAATTTCATCAGTCAGATTTTCTAGAAATTCCTTGCTACCCTATGTCTCCTCTTCAATTAGCTCTCAGATGATATAGCCTTTCATCAACTCCTCTTTCCCTCGCAAGAATTCTCCTTCGGCTCCTTCTGGCGTATAATCATCTTCTCGAATAACCCTTCCATATAAATTTGGGTCAGGGGAATTTCTATTAGTTTTTCGTTGTTGTTTGATGCAGTGAGATGCATCGAAGGCCTTCTCGGAGGCCAATGCACACCTAAAGTTGAGTCCAATCGCTATTGGATCTCTGCAATGACACCAAATATTGATCCCTTCTCAAAACTTGACATGCATAAACACGAGCAACAACCGTTAGTAATTCATAATAGGGTGTGTGCACCATCAAACTTAACGGTACAATGCAAGATCTTGTTTGAGTGATCAGTGCCTAATCGGTTAAAAACTGCATTCATAAAAATATTGTACTTTGTATGTGTTGTCCCGGTGACCTTATTAGTAATACATATTTAACTCCCACACATATGATAGTGGATCCATCTGCACGCACCTTATTCTTCCTAGCCCATCTATAGCTTAAATTGAATAAACAGATGACTAGCTAGTTGCAACAGATGTCACATCTGTTTATATTGTCAAATAATTGAAGACATCTGTTACGACAGTTGATCAACCTATTGCAACATATGACGTATCTATTGGAGAAATCAAAAATATATATACATCTGTTGCAACATATTGTCAATATGTTATAAGTTATCTAACAGAAAGAATATATTTTGCAACAGATTACCCATCTGTTATATTTATTTTAAAACAATTTTCTTTTCTTTCCGAGATATAATAATTTATAAATAGGTCCCTCCTTACAAATATGGATGATCCAGATTCGTACAAGAAGATTCATATCGAGTCCTTACGGGAACTTCAAAGGCAGTTTAATGAACTCCAGAGAGATTTGGCTGACTTCAAAGTAAGGCTGAGGAGGGCTCTGCTGCTGTCGGATGAAAAATGTCCTATTGAAAATAATAATAATAGTAGTAATAATAATTAGGTAATTTTTTTTATTTTAGCGTATGTATTTTCCTCCTTTTATATATCAGATCTACCCAAGGGATTCAAAAATCTATGCTTCATTTGGTGGTCGGCTTTGAATTTTTAATTCTTATTTAGTATTTAACTATCACTATGTTTATTCCTTATTCTCAATATGTCGACAATTGGTGGTAGGGATTGAGCAATTTATGTCAGCAGAGGTTAATCTGATGCGATAGATCGATCATATGTTGTACACGAGGTTATTAATAAAAAAGGGTTATTATTGTTATTGAGAGGATGAAAAGACATGACTTTTTGATTATTTAATATGAAAAATGGTTCGTAAATAAATAATAAGGAAATAAATGATAAACACAATTTATAACCGTAAAAGAACGGTTATTTAATTTTAATAACTGATCGTGACTTTTCACCATTTTTATTTTTGAATTTATTTTTTAAAATTATTTATTATATAATAAAAAAAGTCACAATATTGGATTAATTAACTTATGTGATGATTGTTAAAAAAAAGGTGAAGAGAGTCCTGACTTTTTGTCTAAAACAAAAACACATACATTCAACAGTGTTACTGATGCATTAAAATTCCCCATGTGTTGCAACTGATGTATCAATTGTTAGAAGAAATCAAAAAAGCTATTAAAATAGATCGTCTATTTGTTGCTACAGATGGTATATCTGTTGCAACTGATGGTTTATTAGATTCAACATATATATAATCTGTTGCTAGAAAATAAAAATGGTTATTATTTTATTAAGAAAATTGAAAAGGTATTTTTTTTAATTTATAAAATAAAAAAGTCAGCAAATTTGGATTAATGATATGATGATAGTTTTTTTTAAAAAAAAAAGTAGATTATATGTTGCAACAGATATATTATCTGATGCAGCAGGTTATTTATTGTTGCAACAGATGATATATTTGTTGTCACAGATGAAGTATCTGATGCAACCGATATAGAATCTGTTGTCACAACTCAATAAAAACAGTTCTTGGAAAGAACTAATTAATAATAATAATCTGAAAAGTCATGAATTATCTCAATATTTCTTAATTTAATTAAGTCATTACTTTTCATAGTAATAAAAATGAAATTAATAAATGGAGGTGAATAGTTAGATTATATGTTGCAACAGATAGGTTATTTGATGCAACGGATTTTATATTTGTTGCAACAGATGATATATCTGTTGTCACAGATGAGTTATCTGATGCAACATATATAGAATCTGTTGTCACAACTCAATAAAAATTATTCTTGGAAAGAACTAATTAAATAATAATCTGAAAAGTCATGACTTATCACATTATTTATTTTCTTAATTCAATCAAAAATGTAATTAATGAATGGAGGTGAACAGTCGCGCCTTTTTGCCTCTCATTCAAATTCAATCCTCTATAAATAGGTCCCTCCTTACTCAATCGTTCATTCAACTACACTCTATCTATTTATTGCATCTCGTCTTTCATATTACACCTGCACTTCCACCACTTTCTCTTCCCTGACTAAGGTAAGTTTTTTCTTGCCAATTTGTAGTTTACGTTGTATTACATTTGGTTATTCTTAAGATCTTCACTTTTGATTTTAAGGTTTTTGTCAATTCACATGTGTTCTAGATTATGGCTGACTCAGTGTGGGACGTTGCTTTTCTGCAAGACGCCGTGAATGAACTTCAGAATCAAGTTCATGACCTGCAATGGGAACTGAGAGAAGTTAGAGCAAGAATGGTCCGCGAGATACGCGGGCTGAGGAGGGCCTTGCTACTTTCGGTTGAAGATTGACCGGCTGGCAATGATGATAATAATAATAATAATATTTAGATTATTATTTTCCTTTTAGTCTATTATATGTATTTTTATTTGTTTTTGTTTAATAAAAAAACAATGTTTGATCTTTGACATTTTAATCCATATTTAATTTTCATTCTGTCTATTATCTTCTCAACAACCATGTCAACGATTCGACGTAAAAAGGAATAATTTATATCTACAAGTAGCAATAGCAAGATTTATCTGTTGGGTTTGTGGCAGGCGTTGATGTGTTGTTTAAAATAGATTACTCATATGTTGCAACAGATAAGAAGTCTGATGCAACTGATAATCAGTCTAATGTAACAGATAAATAGTCTGTTTCAACAGATAACTAGTTTGTTGCTTGGCTTTGACGTTTTAATTCGTACTCCCTCTGTCTCAAATTACCCGTCCCAAATTGAGATGCCACATTGATTAAGAAAAATAATTAATAACATGTTTAGTTTACCATAACCCACTGATCAGTTGGTGGGATAGTAGACGTGTTTGAAATAACCATTGTTTGCTATTCAATCGAAATTTCATAAATGATGTTTTCATTTTAATTTGAAGAAAAAGTGATTAATGCAAAGGGTAAAACGTGGATTTTTTTTAATTTTTTATTGATTAATGAAAAAGACAAGTAAAATGAGAAATCAAATTAGGAAATTTGGGACGGATAATTAGACATAAGGAATAATTTTGAATCCAGTGGAAATAGCAAGAGTTGAAATATATTGGTTATCTGTTGGGTTTGTGGCAGGGGATGATTTGTGTTGTTCCAAACAGATTAACCATCTGTTGCAACAGATAATTAGTCTGGTGCAACAGATAAACAGTCTGATGCAAGAGATAAATCTTCTGATGAAACAGATTACTCATCTGATGCACCAGATGATTGATCTGTTTAAATTGTGGGCACTTATATTGGATTCATGATCAGGGTTTTATCCATTGTTGAAAAAACAACAGTGTACCCAGATGACAAATACGAACAAAAATCATAATTTTACTTATCAAAGTCACCTATGAAATAATGACAAAGTGGAAAGTGATGTATTAAATAAAATTTGACCTAAGAAATTGGTCAGATAGCAGTTGTACCAACAACAACAATAACAAATGGTTGACAAGAAAAAGATGATGATAATGAAGTAGAAGATGATGATAATAAAGCAGAAGATGATGAATAAAGCAGCGGAAACAATGAACAACAAAAATCGTTAAGAGAGAGAAAACAACAATGAATGAGAAGAGAGAGAAAGACGCTTTTTTTCATCCGTTTTCCGTTATTTTAGGTAAACATTGGGATCAAAGTGTAAATTTAAAAATTTTTGGGTTATTTTCAAACTTTTTCAACTTTCTTAATCCATAATATAGTAATTATCAGCTCCACTAAATAATTAAGACTTGTGTCATCCACACCTCATTTTAAAAGTCTTTTGTCACCTACTGTGCAAAAGCCCCTGGTAACCTGCTATAGCATGATACATTGACAGTGAATAGAACTTACACTCTCTATATATAAACTTAAAGATTTGTAGAACTAAAAGTGCAAGCAACTGAAATAAACTTTTGTTATGTACAACAATATTTGAAATTTAAAGTCATTAAAGAAGTAACTTTTATTAATTAACTATATAATTATACTTGTTGCATTATAAACAACACTTAGGAAGAACCTAAATCACCACCAATTGTAGTGAATAAGACATCCATTTTTTCCATCATCAAAACAAAGTCCATCATAATTAACAGTCCAATAGCAAACACTATCTTCTTCAGTACAAAGGTTCTGATCTCTCTGATAATCAAACACATTAAATGTTCCTTTTTTATTCCCTTCATTCAGTGCACACAAAACAATATAGTCTATATTATAACGAATATCAACATGAACTGAGTAAACAAAATATAGAGCACCTATGGTACTTTTCCCATAATCTTCTTTCCCATTCAACATGCAATGGACTGACACAGCTTGTGGCATTTTGTTCTGCAGCTTAATAGTATAGTTGTAATTCCTAAAGTATGCAGAAGAAGAAAAGTTGATGGAGAAAATTAATGTGGTGAAGAGAAAGTATAAGGCAAAGGGGGGGATAATTAGGGAAGCCATCAATCTTTTTTGTGTACTATTTTCTCTCAACTATGGTCCTTTTTATAATGTCATTTTATTTAGTAAAAAAGAAAAATTCCAATAAATTTGTTACCTTAAAAGATTAAAAAGACACTAATTCTTTTTCTTCTTCAATTTTTACTACATATTTGAAATAGGACATATAGTTATCATTACTTTTTTTAAGGATTATTCTAATCTAATACTCCTTTCATTTGTTTTTATTTGTCACATACATTTATTAAAAAAATAATTAATAACATAATTATTTTACTATAATATTTCTATTAAATAATATTTACATTATATCTTGATATTAATTTGGAGAAAAAACAATTAATGTTAAAGATAAAATGAAAAAAAAAGAAATTATATTTTTCTTGATATGTCAAAAATAATAAGTAAAAATAAAAAGTTAATTAAAAAATTAGTGATAAATAAAAGAAAACGAAGGAAATATGTACATTTCTGTTGTTAAATACTCCCCCCACCTCCCCCCACCCCAATTCATAGTATCTGACATCAATTGACCTAGCACACTATTTAAGAAAAACTTTAATCATAGATTTGACCGTTATATGTTGTGTCGTTATTTAATTATAAGAATAGAAAGGGCAAAAATATATAATAATAATTTTTATTTTATTTTATAAATTAGATGAGTAAACTGAAATAATTAGTTCTAGAATGGGGCCAAATAATATTAACGGAGGGATTAATTAATCATCTTAATAAATAGAAAAAAGATTTAAATATGTCACTGAACTATCAGAAATGACTCATTTATGCCATCAGTTAAAAATTCAGCTCATTCATGTCATTGTTGTTATAAAATCGGCTCATCCATGTCATTACTCTTTAACAATGGTTTTTTAAAAACAAATTTATCGTGTGACCACTTATTAGAGATCCACGTTATTAAATTGGACTAACTAAAAATTTGAACCATTAAAAAAATCCACTCACATCTAACTTATTATCTTAACCCACTTTCAGATTTTTTTCTCCCATGCAGGGATCAATCAGATTCCAAAAAATCCTAATACTATTTTCATATATCATCTTCTTCGAACTTCGATGCCCAAAATTTGTAATTATAAGTATGGAGGACTATTTCGTTATCAAAAATTCTTAGGCTGGCATAATAAGAAATAAAAGTGCCTGCTACCCTGATAGGCATCTACATGATGAGACATCCGAGATTCGCCATAGGCTGCCTTCTGTGCCTGTCAACGTCTTCCGCGGGCTGTCTGATAGGACCGATAGTATGTTGTAATCAAGTTAGGGATCGAGGCATAGTTGTTATTTTTGTTGTACTATAATGGTCATATTCATCGATAGCCCCTCATCAAACTTGTCCCTGAAATTTACTTAGACCCCTAAACTAAGGTTTGTACCTATTAAACCCCTAAACCTCCCTAATTTGGTTCCAATTGAGCAATTTTTATCCAATCAACTAAAATCTCAAGTGTGCGTAATACACACGCGATGATGTGGCAAGAAAGGCTAATTAGAAGCTGACACATGGTATTGTAGGTCCAATAATTATTAAAAATTAATTATAATTTTTTTAAAAAATGTTCCTTCAACCCCCCCCCCCCCCGCCACCCCTTCCATTCTCTTTTCCAAAAAGATGAACTAAAAAAAAAAAAACCCCCCGTTGTTCCCCCCGCCCCCCCCCCCCTCCCCTTCCATTTTCTTCTCCATTGCTCTGCAAGAAGGAAGCAAAACTTTGAAAAAAAAAAAATTCTCCATTTTCTACATGCAGCAGAACTTAAAAAAAAAAAGAAAAAGAAAAGTTCTCATGATACTTTCTTCATCAAGGATACCAATTTCTTCATTTTTTGCAAGAAAATAATTCCCCATTATATTGGATTTGAGCTATTTAAGTTCATAAACATGTAATTTTGAACAATCTTGAAATTTTGAAGTTAATTTTTTGGGGAGTCTCGCCGAAAAATACATTCAAAAATGGCTAAAGAAGATGATGATTGAAACCGTGGTTTGCAAAGGAAGACGCTGATGATGGAGGGTTGTGAAGAAGATGATGAATGGGGGTGGGGGTTGCGAAGAAGATGATGAGGTGGGGGGTGAAGAACATGATGAAAGGGGAACGGGGTGCTTTTTTATTTTTTTTATTAAGAAATTATAATACTTAAAAATAATATTAATAAAATGATTTAAATATAAGTTTTTTAATTAAAAAAATAAAATATTATTTAATCTACTGTTCACGTGCCCAAGGAGAGTGTAACACACTCTCCTTGCCAAATCAGCATTTTGTGCCTGATAAGTACCAATTTTAACACTTGAGGGGTCTAAGTGAATTTTTAGGATAAATTTAAGGTCCTATCGATGGGTTTGACCTACTATAATTATATTCAGGACCATCCTGTTACATTTTTATGTATAATAAGATCCATTCCTACAACCTTGTTCCTTATTATGATTTATGTATGTACCATTTGTTTTTATAAGATTGAGCATACATGAATCTCAAACTGGTTATCACTAAAAAAAAAATTCCAGAAAAAGAAAAAGAGAAATCTGTCCATCTTATTGTCTTGGCCAAGATCGGTGTTTGTGTGTTTAGATCTAGGTGTTATTTTACTTGTTTAGTGTGTTTCTAGTGTTGGTTTCTTTCTCACCAACACTAAAAGTGTCTAGATCTAAAGTTGAGCTTATAATATTGACCATTGTTGTGGCAACTTGAAGTGGGTCGTAGGTTGTACCTTGTTGATGACAATTGGTGGTTTTGTGTTGTGTTCTTGAAGAAGTTGATATTGTGTTCTTGAAGGTTGTTGTGGTGTTCATCTTGTTCATCATCTATTCTTACAACTTAAGACAACAAAGGTGTAAAATAGATCCAAAAGGTTGTAAGACAAAAGTTATAAAGTTGTTGGTGAGAAGACTTGCACACATCACTTCCTAGACTTGACAACCACTTTTCCTTAAATCAAGGGACCTTGTTTTGTGGAATTAGTATAGTCAAATCTCACCTTTTTGAGTTTGAAAAGTTAAAAAGAGTACAAGACTTTTACTTTTCCTCCAAAATCAATTGTCATCCATCACAAGTTGTGTGAATATTGAAATTTCAAATTTGTGACAAAAAAATTATTGTGTGGGACCAAGACCAATTACATGCTGCCATGTCACAATTGCTACTGCCACGTCACTAATAAGCTCAAATTTGAATATTTTCTAGTTTCTAATTGTTGATTCTTGGTTTCCTTGCTTGGTTTTAGAACTAATTAACTAACTAGTACATTCCTACTAGGTTGCCAATTAGTCCTTTGAATCCGTTTGTTCGTGTCAATGATTACTTGGGTATTTTTATCTTTTGAATAAGTTGCTACTTCTTGGTTCTAGTCCGACGAGAATTCTTTGAATCTTCAAAAAAAAATCCACTCCGGATAAGAGCTTACTCATACCTTAAGGATTCACGGGTTACTAACCAATTTACAACACTTGTGGAACTAAAGTGTGAGGTGATCGAAAGAGTGTAAGTGAGGAGAGAATTTTTTTTCACTAACTTGTTTGCTGATTTTGTAGGTAATACCTTGACAGTGGAGGGGACTACGTCCCAAAATATAGATACTAATGCTCTTAACTCTATGAGGGCCACTCTTGAAAGGTTAAATACGGAAGTTGGAGCTGTGAGAGGGGATTTGACAACAATAAAGGGAGATGTGTTGGCTATTAGTGGGAGATTAGAACAAGTGGAGAGTCAAAGGAACTCTCACCCATCTACTCCTCTACATGTTTCTTCAAGTGGGCATGATAGAACTTCATCCGCAATCATCACTCCCGAAACAGTGCACCAAATGCTAAATCCACCCCAAGCTCCACTAAATGTCGTAAGCCAAACCCCTCCTTTCCCTCAAAACCATGACCCCACTAGACCAATACATTTCCAAACTGCTCAAGTTCCACAAGAGATACTTGGATGTCAAGTACCTCTACTAAATCCGAACCCTCCCTTCCAAGCTCCATTAAACCAAAGACCACCACCTCCACAAAATCTAATTCCTCCAAATCAAGTTCAAAATGTCCAAAACCATCCAGCCCACTTTGAGAAATATGGTAGAGAAGGATATGAAGTATATGAAGCCTTTAAGGATGCTTACATGAGGGAGGAGGAGATGAGAGGGAGTCGTGGAGATCAAAGGAGATATCGAGGGTATGGAGAAAGAGAAAACCGACACCAAGAGAGAGATGTAGGCATCAACACCATCAAGTTGAGCCTACCAATCTTTAAGGTGAAAGTGACCCCGAGGTCTACTTAGCTTGGGAATCGGCTTGTGACAAAGTTTTCCAGGTTAATGATATCTCGAAAGAAAAGAAAAGTTGTTATGCCATAGTACATTTTGAGGGTAATGCTAACACTTGGTGGGAGTACGTCAAGCGGTTTGGTAATGAATTAGTTGATGGGAAGCCACCACCTTGGTTTCGATTGAGGTACTTGATGAGACAACGGTACCTTCCCGAGAGTTATTGCCATGAGTTTCTTACTAGATTGTACAACTTGCGTCAAGGTAACAAAAGTGTGATGGCATATTATAATGAGTTTCAACAACTCATGTTGAATCTTGATCATCGTGGGGGAAAAATCAGTCATGACATAATCCGGTTTAAGTGTGGGTTGAACAAAGAAATCTCCACTCATTTAACATTTCACAAGTTTGATACCGTTGAAGGTATTTTTCAAGAGGCTCTTGAGATTGAAAGGGAACTTAAAGAGAGGTCGTCGTTCAAGGAAAGGGGACAATCCACCTCGGGTTGGCCTAGAAGCAAGGAGATGGCTCAATCCTCTTCAGGTTGGCCCAAAAACAAGGACCAAACCACCACTACAAGGCTGCCCGAGCCTAAAACAGTCCACAAAATTCCTCCAAAGAAAGAAGTTCATAAATATCCTAACCCAAAGGGATTCAAATGTTTCAAATGCTAAGGTTGGGGACATAAAGCCAATGAATGTCCAAACCGACGCAACGTGATTCTACGGGAAGGGAGATTGTATTACCTTGGTGAAGATGTGGGTCTTGAAAAGGAGGAGGATGAGGCCGAGCATCAAGATGGAGAGGAACCCGAGAATGGACCACATGATGATGATGATGATGTTGGTGAAGATGTTTATCCGCAAGAAGGGGAGTGTGTGGTTCCAAACATTGTAGTTAGGCGCGCCATGATTAGTAAGGCAATAGATGACCCAAGTCAAAGGGAAAATCTATTCCATACTAAATGTCTTGTAAATGGGAGTGTGTGCACTTTGGTGATCGATAGTAGTAGTTGTGCAAATGTTGTTAGTGTTGCTATGGTAAACTTTTTAAAGTTGCCAACTACACCGCACACTATTCCTTACAAGTTGCAATGGTTGAATGAATGTGGTTAATTAAAGGTCACAAGGCAATGTGTGATACGGTTTAAGGTGGGAAACAAGCACAATGAAGTGCTTTGTGACGTGATACCAATGCAAGCGTATCACTTGTTGTTAGGTAGACCTTGGCAATATGATAGGTCTACCAAATACGATGGGAGGTCCAATCGATATACACTTGAGAAGGATGGCCGAAAGGTCATACTTCATCCTCTTTTGCCTTCCCAAGTAAATGAGTGGCATCAAAAGATGAGAGAATTGAAGAAAAAGGGGAAAAAATCTGAAAAGAAAGAAAAAATAAGGGAACCCGTCGATGGGGCAGTAGGGGTATACGAGGATGCCTCAACATCAAAGGGGAAGGAAAACATGGTGATGTTGGTTAGAAAAAAGGAAATCTTTGTGGATCATGATGAGGACACGCCTATGCTACTTTTGGCTCATTGTTTTAACACTAACCCCACTAATTCTTCCATTTCTCCTTTGATTTCTTGTGTGTTGCAGGATTATGAAGATGTATTTCCTGAAGAACTTCCGCAAGGATTGCCCCCACTTCGGGGAATTGAGCACCAAATTGATTTTGTGCCAGGTTCACAATTGCTAAACAAGCCGGCTTATAGAAGCAACCTTACGGACACCAAGGAATTGCAACGTCAAGTTGAGAAACTCCTCAACAAAGGGTATATCATGGAGAGCATGAGTTCGTGCACGGTTTGGTGATACTAGTGCCTAAGAAAGACAGAACGTGGCATATGTGTGTGGATTGCCGATCCATTAACAAGATTACGATAAAATATCGTCACCCTATCCCTCGGTTAGATGATATGCTTGATGAATTGAATGGTTAGTGTTTATTTTCCAAGATTGATTTAAGGAATAGCTATCACCAAATAAGAATACAACCCAGTGATGAATGGAAAACCACCTTCAAGACCAAGTTTGATCTCTATAAATGTATGGTTATGCCATTCGGACTAACAAATGCTCCAAGTACTTTTATGAGGCTAATGAATCATGTGATGAAGCCATTTATTGGAAAGTTTGTTGTTGTCTATTTTGATGATGTCTTGGTTTATATCAAGTCTTTAGATGAGCATGTGATGCATTTACAATGTGTATTTGATGTCCTTAGAAAGGAAAAATAGTACGCAAATCTGGAAAAATGCTCCTTTAGTGTTAATGAAGTTGTTTTCTTGGGTTTTGTTGTTAGTTCAAGAGAGGTTGAAGAGGATGTATCCAAGATAAACGCTATCAAAAATTAGCCAATCCCACAAACCGTTGGAGAAGTAAGAAGCTTCCATAGGTTGGCTAGTTTTTATAGAAGGTTTGTCAAAGGATTTAGCACTATAGCAGCCCCCTTGACCGAGGTCATACAGAAAGATCAACCCTTCAAGTGAGGTGACGAGCAAGCTAAGGCTTTTGAAGCTTTGAAAGCTATGCCCATCTCCACACCTTTGTTACAATTTCCCAACTTTGATAAGACATTCGAAGTCGAGTGTGATGCGAGTAAAGTAGGCATAGGGGCTGTTTTGATGCAAGATTTGAAACCTATTGCCTGCTTTAGCAAAAAGCTCAAAGGAGAAACTCTAAACTACTCCACGTATGATTTAGAGTTGTATGCCTTGATTAGAGCCTTGGCCACTTGGCAACACTACTTATGGCCTAAGGAATTCATGATTTGAACGGACCATGAATCCTTAAAGCATCTTCGGGAACAAGACAAGCTTAACAAACGGCATGCCAAATGGATTGAGTTTCTTGAAACCATCCCTTATGTTATACAATACAAGAAGGGTAAGGACAATGTAGTAGCCGATGCTTTGTCTAGAAAACATGTTCTTGTGTCCACTTAGTCATCAAAATTGATGGGTTTCAAGAGCTTAAGAGGATTGTATCCCGAGGACACTCACTTTGCTCCTATATATAGGGAATGCATAGGGAATGCAAAGAATTGGGTAGGGACAAGTGGGATTCGGCTAGGAGTTCAAATCCCTATGCCAAGTTTGATGGTTACTTATTTAAAGGTAGACAATTGTGTGTACCCTCTAACTCTTTGAGAGAGTTATTTTTTAGGAAAGAACATGATGGCGGTCTAATGGGTCATTTTGGGGTCAAAAAGACCCTCAAATATTAGAGGAGCAATTCTATTCCCAAAGAATGCACAAGGATGTGGTTAGGATTTGTGGCCAATGTGTAGAATGCAAAGGAGCCAAATCTCGGCTCCTACCTCATGGGTTGTACACTCCGCTGCCCACCCCTCTACGTCTTTGGCTTGATATATCTATGGATTTCGTGTTGGGGCTGCCAAGGACTAGACGAGGCTGGGATAGTATCTTTGTTATAGTGGATCGATTTTCTAAGATGGCGCACTTTATTCCTTCCTCTAAATATGATGACGCACCTAGCGTAGCCTCTTTATTTGTTGATGATGTTGTCAAATTGCCTGGCGTTTCGAGGACCATTGTGAGTGATAGGGACTCTAAGTTCCTAAGTCACTTTTGGAAGTCCATGTGGGGTAGGCTTGGTACCAAGTTGTTGTTCTCTACGTCTTGCCACCTACAAACTGATGGCCAAACGGAAGTAGTAAATAGGACTTTGGGTGCTATGCTACGTTCCATGATTAAGGGAAAAATGACTTCTTGGGAGGATCACTTACCATTGATTGAGTTTGCCTATAACCGTGTCATACACTCAAGTACGGGAATGACTCCCTTTGAGTGTGTATACGGTCTCAACCCCCTTACCCCTTTGGATTTAATGCCTCTGCCAAGTGATCTCATGATTAGCTTAGATGGAAGCAAGCGGGCAGATTCTATGAAGAAGTTACATGAGAAGGTGCGGCTTCGACTTGAGAAGAAAAACCAAGAAATTACAAGGAAAGCCAACAAGGGGAGAAAGAAACTCATTCTTGAACCGGGAGATTGAGTGTGGGTGCATTTTTGAAAGGATCGATTTTCATCTCAAAGAAAGTCCAAATTGATGTCGAGGGGTGATGGTCCATTCCAAGTACATGAGAAAATCAATAACAACGCCTACAAGATTGACATTCCACCGGAATATCAAGTGCACAACACTTTCAACGTGTGAGCAGCTGCCAAATAACCTTAATATTGTCTATTTATATTACACCATAAATGAAGGAGAAAATGACCAGATTGCCCTTTCCATGGGGTGGCCTTGGAGTGTAAGTTTATTACACTTCAAGGCCCCTCTTCACACTTAAAAACCTTTAGACCATTACGTGGATCAATCACCAACTCACAAACGGCCACTTGCATGAACAAGGCTTGAAATTTTTGTAACTCCGAAGCTTAGCTACGTGTGAATGATCGTGAACTTGTTGGGCAGCTTGCTACACCCATATCAGGAAACTACGAAAATACATCGCCAAATAGCATGTATGTAGCTAACATGATTTTTTTGTTAATCTATCACTAAATGATAGTAAATGCTGATTAAATATCTTAGAATTGGATGATGGTCTTAAAGTTATATGAAAGAAAGTTATTCTTAAAGGTCGATAATAAAAGATTTTCGCTGAAGACTTTTAAAAATATCATCAAGTAGGTATCGGACCCTCAAAATTTAGAGCATCCAAAACGGGTAAAATATTTTTGAAGGATTCTAGCAACATGGTTTAGAACATAATCAAGAAACTAACAAATATATTTGTATTTTGACATGTTTAAAGAAACTTATGCAAACGATATTTCAACAGTGTAAAGTTAGGTGTAATTTTGGTTTTAACTTCTTAAACGAACATGAGAAATTCCTTCGTCTTCTTGAAATCGAAGGTAAAAGTTGGAGGAAAAAAAAAACTAAAAATTACACAAATACACAACTTATGTTTTCAATATTACAAAAAATCTCAACTCCCCAAAATATATTACAAAAATCCCAACATTACACAGAATGCTATCTATATGTCGGCTATGTTATGTATATTAATAGGGAGAGAGTAAAATAATTAAAAAAGTGAGAGAGAGTGTAATTACTTTTAAAAGGATTGGTATTTATGTTATTTATAAAACAAATTAAATAGATGGACTAAGGGCTTTTGAAATTTTTAGGCTGCTTGATCAATAATGTGAGGATATTAAATGGGTATTTGATCGACAATGTGGAAATATTAAATGGATGTGAGTCGAATCATGTTAAATGAATCGGTTCTTTTTAATGGGTCTCATATTTTGAAATTAATAATGATTTATTTAAGTAATGATGTGGATCTCTAATAAGAGACCACATGGCAAAACTATTTTTGAAAAATCACTGTTAAAAAGTAATGATATGGATGAGTTGATTTTGTAACGGTGATGGCATGGATGAGCCGAACTTTTAACCGATGCTATAAATAAATCATTTCTGATAGTTCAGTGGCATATTTGAGCCTTTTCTCTAATAAATATGTATCAAAGCCTTAAATATATTAACTCTTAAATAGGACTAACTTATTTTCTTTCCACTATAAGTGAAGGGGAGTAATAAATAATTTCTTGAATAGTTTGAGGATACAAGAATATATTTTTTATTTATCAAACCAGCAGAGGGATATTGAAAAATAATTATGGTTATTATTAACGGTAATATTTTAAAAGTTTTTTTAATTTGAAATAATATTTTGAAAAGTTAATCATCTTAGAAAAGTGAAACTATGTAGTCATTTCAATTTGAAACATATATATGAGGTACCGAGTCAATTTCCTCCTTTACAACTTTAAGGGGTATATTGAAATTAATTTTTTTGAGGAAAAGACGTCGTTTCCATCCCAAACTATACAAGAAAAGTTTAAGCCATATCTAAACTATCTAAGTGACCTTTTACAAACTTAAATTATATAAAAGTGATACTATTACCTCCCCGCGACACCCATGCCCAAGTTTAATGAGTGGAGTACACTCCACTCGCCCTCTTGTATTGCCACGTGTCTAATTAATTTTCCTATTTTATTAAAAATTTAATCCGACTCTATTACTCTTTTAACCCATCTAATCCGACCCGACCCAACTCTCATATTTTACCCTGGCTCTATTAAAACATCCATCCAAACCAAAATTCATCTGATGAGAGCACAAACCCAATAGAGAATTCACAAAAATTATACAATACCTTATACCCCCTTCACACATTCTCTCGAAACCCTAGAACAATTTCCCCCCCTTTTTCCCCTTTTAGACTCCCTCAATCTCTATGAAAATTCTCCAAATCTCTATATCCAAATTTCCCATAATCCTAATTCGATGATTCTCTAACTTAAAAAAAAAATTATTAAATTTGATTAAAAAAAATTGAATCGATGGAGGGCTCTGTAACGGATGATCTTGGAGCTCCACCGGAGTCATGGGAGGTGGCTGACTTAGATGCTAGTATAAGGTGACTTATATTTTCATCGTCTTCGAAGAAGAACAAGGATAATATTGATTCTTTATCTGTTGATAATAATAATGATGATCAATCTGAGCTGCTTGATTCTTGAGGTACCGGTACGGGTGATGGTGGTGGTGGTGGTTCAGGGGGTGTGTCGTCGGAGGATGCTGCTAATATTGTAGATCAATTTCTTCGAGAGGCTTCGCAAAACCCTCGTGAACGCCTTTTCGGTTAGTAATATTTAAGGGTTTCTTATTATTGTGCTGATTTGCGATAGGTTTAGGATTTGTTAGCTGATTATTATGCTTATTTATGATAGGTTTAGGATTTGTTACTTGATTGTTGTGCTGATTTATGCCAGGTTTAGGATTTGTTAGTTGGTTGTTATGCTATTTTATGATAGGTTCAGGATTTGTTAGCTGATTATTATGCTAATTTACGATAGGCTTAGGATTTTTTTAGCAGATTATTGTGCTAATTTATGACAGGTTTAGGATTTGTTAGCTGATTGTTCTGCTATTTAGGATTTATTAGGTGATTGTTATGCTAATTTACGATAAATTTAGGATTTGTTAGTTGATTGTTACGCTAATGTACAACAGGATTAGGATTTTTTAGCTGATTATTATGCTAATTTTCGTGAGGTTTAGGGTTTGTTAGTTGATTATTATGCTAATTTACATCAGGTTTAAGATTTGTTACTTTTGTACTTGTTTGACATATGGATAATTCTATTTTGTGGTTGTATAGTCGAGGATGCATTGGTGTTAGTTGTGTCAATCAGTTAACTACAACAGAATTGTAAATTAGTTGGTGTTGGATGCAGGAATCACGAGTGAATGCATTGTTACTATAATTGTAATTTGATGAATTATAGTAGCTAGTGTGTTATTAGTAGTTTTTACTGAAATCCCAGACCCTCGACAACACCTTTTTAGTTAGTATTAATGATTATTATGCTAATTTGCATTAGTTTTAGGATTTGTTACTGATTTTTGTTTTAGGATTTGATTTTCTTCCTTTGTGCAAGTGAATTTGCTCGTATAGTCGTGGCTACGTTACTGTTAATCGTGTCAATCAGTTAGCTACAGCTAAACGATGAATGCAATATCCCTGTAATTTGATGAATTGTAGTAGCTAGTAAGTGTATTATTAGTCCCTTTACTATCTAAATTTTATTTACTACTATTTATATAAATGTTAACACTTTTTTCATTTGAGCAGCCGGGAATGCCTAGGGAGAGATTAAAAACTGCCAAATCTTCAGCAATTGTGACTGAAAATCTCGGATATACACCCAAAACTGGTGTAAAATGAAAAGAAAAAAAATTTATGACCTCCAGTCAACTACAAGAAATGAGAGGCAAAAAATAAATGGAAATAAGGTCCAAGGCTGCACACTTGAGTCAAGAAAGCTCCAATTTTCAATCTCTATAAGAAGTTGGTGTAGACTGATAGTTTTCCTTGTATAAATATTGATAGTTGTGACTGCATTTAGACTATATTTCTGATAATTCATTAATGTTGGTAGCTGGGTTGGCAACTGTGACTGCATTTAAGACTGTTTTTTGGTAGTTCACTGATATTGGCAGCTGTGGCTGCTTTAAGAATAATTTATTAGTGGTAGCTTTGACTGTATTTTGTAACTGTAATTAGTTTAACAGTACTGATTTGTTTTGTAAATGTATTTGACAACAAGATGTAATTGCACTCATTTTTGGTTAATGATTATGCAGTTGTAAGTTTATTATTGCTGAAATTTGTGTTTGTGCTTGTGCAACAGCTGTGACTGCATTTATTAATGTTAAATTTGTATTGTGAGAGATGAAGTTTACTGGTTTCAGGTTGTGTAATTAACATTACAATTTGTGTTTATGCTTGTGCAGCAGCTATGACTGCATTTATTAATGTTAAATTTGTGTTGTGAGAGATGTAATGTTTGTGTATATAACATTACAGTTTGTATACATCCTTAGATTTGTGTTGTTAGAGATGTTTTCCTAAACCAGTAATGTTGTATATAAATTGCAACACAAAGAACCACAGAAAATAAAGCTAAAACTGTCAAGTTCAACCTTACAATTTCATTACACAACAATTTAATTACACAACCTGGCAGTTTTGTCTAAGGTAACACCTAATAATTGACATAAATTTCAGCCCCTTAAAACATAACAAAAACAAAGCAACTTAGTTTAGGGCAGCCTTCTTGGAGCTCATTTCAAGAACATGGATTGAAATAGAAAACTAACACCCAAAATACATACACAAATGAGAGTATTCCAAAGTTGTTTTTTCCTTTTCTTGGACTTAGCCAACTTGTTTTTCGTTTCTTCTCATTTGCCTTCATCATCTTCAAATCATCCTGAAACTTGTCCATTTGCAACTCCATTTTGTTCATGTCTATTTTGCTCTCCGCAGATTTGGTTGTCCTAGTAGTCTTGTCAACAATTATTTTGTGTTCATAAAATGCACAATTTGTCAAAGATTCAACTTTTTCCTCAAGCTCCCCAATTCTTCCCAACAATTTAGGAATAACAAATTTGGATCGTTCATCAATAGAATCATCCTTCCAAAGCCAAAAATTGCATGATCTAGTATTCTAAAATGAAAGCAATTAGATTCATATACACTATTCAAGATCAATATTTGAAGGAAAAACTCACTTACCCCATAGTAAGGACAAGTCCAATATCATCTACCCAAATTTTATGAAGTCATCAAAGGCAAAAGAAGATGTCCATGTTTGCATCGAACCTCATCCAACTCATTATCTTTTTCTTGCTTACAAAGTCTACTCAAACTTATCTTAGCCATTAAAGTACCTTGATTAAGAAAACAAGTTTCAAGAGAGGTTGAACAAACACTTGAAGGAAGAAAAAAAATTATCAAAATGGAAACAAAATTAAGACAAAATAATCATCAATATAGCAAGAAATCGAAGGATTAAAAAGATTTAGTTACCAATTCTTCATACAAATGATCTTCAATTTTAATTTTGAAAGACAAATTTGAGAATTAGGGTTCTTAGTTTTGAGCCCCAAATTGGCTTAAATAAGAATAGATCAGTTGGGAATTAAAAGTGATGTAATTTTAATGTTTTTAGACGTTTACTTTTATTATTTAAAAGAATGGACACGCCTAAAATGAGTGTAAAAAATGCGCCATAGAATTGGTGTCATGGTGAGGTAATAATATCACTTTTATATAGTTTAGGTGTGTAATAGACGACTTAAATAGTTTTGGTGTGACTTAAAATTTTCTTGTATAATTTGAGGTGGAAACGATGCATTTTCCCTTTTTTTTTAAATAAACTTTTGCTATAGGCAAGATTCAAAAGAAGTTATATAACACTATTTAAAATTTAAAATTATTATAGAAATAACTTCAATTAATTACATAACCAACACTACACTTATTACATTATAAACAACATTTAGAACCTAAATCACCACCAATTGTAGTGAACAAGGCATCCATTATTTCCATCCTGAAGACAAACTCCATTATCACTAATAGTCCAAGAGCAAAGTTTATTTTCAGCACAAAGAGTTTTATCTCTCTTATAATCAAACACATTAAATGTTCCTACATTATTCTCTACCTTCATTGCACAAAAAAGAATTTTTTTTTTTTTCATTAGGATAAATAGGAACATAAATTGTGTAAATAAAAATTAAAGCACCTATGGTTCCTTTTATCAAGAACTTGTTTTCCATGCAACATGCAATGGACTGCTACAGCAGGTTGCATTTTTTTTGTGCACCTTAAGGGTCGTTTGATAGGAGAGATAAGGGATAATTAATTTTGAAATTAATTTTAGAATGAGCTTATCCATGTTTAGTTTGGATAAAGCGCGTGAGATAACTCATCTCAAAATTAGTTATTCCGAAATTATAGCGTTATTTTAATTCCTTCTTAACAATCGGATAACTAATCTCAAAATAGCTAATCCCAAAATAACTAATTTCTTAGCCAAACGACCCCAAACAGTATAGTCTTCATAAGCTATGGAATGAGAAAAATAGTGTGTTGAAGAGAAAGTAAAAGGCAAAGTGATGGATATTTATGAAGATGGATAACCATCTTAAAAATAAGAAGGCTAACAACTTTTTTCCCCACTATTTGTGGTGGGAAGTACAGTCAAAATCTAGTGGGAACGTTATGAAAATTTCATGAATGTTATAAAGAGATGGTGTTTATATATATGAAAAAATTGATCTTTCTAAATATAGGGGAAGTAGAACTCCTGAATAAATGGAAAGTTAAATTAAATATTGATGTTTGAAATTTACTATGTGCATTACATTAATAATGATACCATAAATATTTTGATATTTTATTTTATAGATAATACATTACTTATAAAATATTATTGCATAATATTTAAAAGTAACTGTTATAGAGAGGTAATTTATAAATAGTGTACCACTATAATAAACCTCATAGCTGTTATAGGTAAAATGTCATTATAGAGATGTAAAATATAACATGAAAAATTAATTTTGCAAAAAATCAGGCCGCTATAGCGAAATATCGTTATAACAAGATGATGTTATAGAGTTCTCACTATACGAATTAATTTCTTAATAGATTTTGGGAAAATACTTAGAAAAATACCTGAACTTTGACCGAATTTGCAGTTGAGCATACTGAACTTTGCGGGGGTCCTATTACCCCCCTAGAATTTTTTAAAGTGGATTTAATTCCCCCCCCCCCCCCCCCCCACTCCCCCCAAATGCTATACCCAGTTTTGACGGCTGGTAGTGTACTACACGCATCAATCTCGTTTTTACACGTATTTTTTTTAAAATAATTTTTATTTACTTTCTTCTCCATTCCTATTCTTCTCATCAATTTTCATCATTTTTTCACCAAAATCTTGACCACCATTGCCAAAATAACCAACAGCAAAGGCAACATTGTCATGAATTTTTCTTTTTCTCTATATCAATTTGAGGTGATAATTGATTAGCAATGAAATGACGAAATAAATAACTAATAACCAGAAATTAGCAAACAAATGTTTGAGACTTTACAAGGATCCCATAACCGACACAGTGGCTTAGGATGAGCTCATTACCATGCCTGGCCGACAAATTCCCTTCCGGGGGCAATGGTGGGTTTGTTGCTGGTGGCAATGGTGGGTTAATTTTGCTATTTTGATGGAATTAAAGAAGGTTAATTTTGCTATTTTGATGGAATTGAAGAAGACCCATTTGGTGTGTGTGTTGAAATTTGGTCAAATTGATTGAAATAATTTTGCTATTTTGATGGAATTGAAGAAGACACATTTGGTGTGTGTGTTGAAATCGGATCAAATTGATGGAAATGAATTGGGTGTGTTGAAGATGACCCATTTGGGGTATGTGTGATTAAATTATGTTCAATTACAATTGAACAATGGAGCAACCATGTGTGCTTTGTTGAAGATTCCATTGTTGAAGAGAAGAAAAAAGAAGAGAAAAAAGAAAACAAATAAAAAAATATAAAATTGTTAAAATTCAGAAAATTTATATGACAAAAAAAAAGTTTTATAACGATTTTTTACACTCTCACGCGCTGAATGTATGTGAATTACACACACTTGTTCAAGTAGGAGGATATATGCCATTAAAATATGAAAAAAAAAAGTCAGGGGGTAACAGGACCCCCGCAAAGTTCTGTATGTTCAACTGAAAATTCAAGCAAAGTTCAAATATTTTTTTGAGTATTTTTCGATAGATTTTAGATACAGGAATATATTTTTTATTTATTAAATCAGCAGACTTATGTAATACTTAGCAAAGTTAACTTATGCAGACATTTCAATTTGAAACATATGAGGTAGTCAATTTCCTCCTTTTCAACTTTAAGGAGTTCTATAACAAATAATGCTTTTTTAAAAAAAAACAATTAAGGAACTTTAATGATTATTATGGCATTTCAACTTTATAAATAGACCAACAATAGGTTGGTTTTAGTAAGTAGCTTTGAAAATTTGTATTTATTGATAACTTTTGAAATATCTAAGGCAATTGTTGATTTCCTAAAATCTAACGGATTTGCTTTTCAAAAATAGGTCATTATACATAAGTAGGAGTAGAAATTGAAAAAATCTAGTAGCCAGAAACTTGATAATTAATTAATTGTTCTATATAATAACAACCCACAACATAATGTACTTTGGTCCTTCGGGATGGCTAAGTTGATTTGGAGGGTGGTTATTCACACGGATAATTCGAATTCGATCCTCCCTAAATGCCTTCTGACTCGAGCCTGTCGTACAGGATTTGTCTAGTGTGATTTATTTGTTATCTATTACACTGAGCAGACATCCCTGTGTGGTTTGCGAAAAGTTGTGTACCACTTTTTATTTATCAGACACTATCTTTTTATTTATCAAAAGATATATTTACACAAAATTTGTAAGTCTAACTTAAAAATAAGATAAAAATAATAGTAAAGATTTAGCAAATATACTTAAGTTTTAACACCACCATCATATTAGATTCAAGTTGTAATTAATTATGCATACTCTTGCTTATTGTAAGTTGTACCCCAGAGTTTTCGACAAGTTACTCCAATTGTTAGGTTCACCAGCCAACCAACTAGTACTCTGATTCCGATGGTAGAATGGATGAGATTTCCTTAGTCTTGATTAAGTTCTCATATTCGAGCCTAGCAATTGAAAAAAGTTCTAGTGGAAAGTGTTTCCCTTTAAATAGATTTTACAAGCAAATCTGAATTAATTGAAATACCAATCCATTGCGGAAAAATAACATAAACACATACCTTAGCTTATCATATTTACACGAATTTCTACTCTTACAAAGTAATTACAGAAATCTCAGCTAATTATGTATCTTTCGTTAGATGTATCAGGAGCTAATTATGTATCTCAATAGACCCAAAATCGAAAAAATACATCGGGAGCTAATCATGTATCTTTACAAAAGACAAAAGAAAAAATATAATATCGTTGGATGTATTATGTATCTAGACAACTCCAAAATAGGAAAAAATATTTTGGAAGCTAATTATGTATCTTACAAAGGAAAAAAAAAATTGTTGGATGTATCAAGAGCTAGTTATATACCTTGACAGACCCAAAATCGAGATTTCCACTAATTAGGCAAAATATCAAAATTTTCTGCAATTAAGCTCCAAAACGTCAGAATTTTATGTTGTTTTTTCATACATTATACTAAACACAAAACCAAAAAAAGAAAACGAGTGGATCCCATTGATAAAACCTAATGAAGTTTAAATTTTTTTTAAAATATTGGTCACGCTATGTCTATATTAAAATAAGTGAGGCAAATTAAAGTGCCAGGATCTTCACTCATGAGATGCCTTCCCTTTTCATACAAGCCAGGAATGAGTCCCAACCATTAAATTGTTAAAGTGGGGACAGAGTAAAATCCAAGGCAATTCAATTTGTATCTTAGAATATATATATATATATATATATATATATATATTTGTCAACAATAGTTCGTTAGATAGCTTCAACATGACTAGAACAAGACCAAGTAGGTATGTAACATGTTCAATATCTAGTTGCCTTTCTCTAGTCTTAGGAACAACTATAAAAAGGAAGACAATAGTGCAAAAATATATATCTTGATCAAGCAAAGCAAACATGAAGAAATATTGTATTTCAAGTCAAAGATTGTTAACATTGTTGTTTTTATTTTTTGCATTTTTGGTGTGCTTGAGAGGTGATGAAAATGTGGATGGAAGTAGCAATGCTCAAGCTCCAACAAATGCCAACAACTCCTACAATGTTACTCATGATGATGGTATCGATAAAAAGGGCACGAATAATGGTGGTGGTGGAGGAGGAGGTAGCGGTGGGGGTGGGCGCGGGTGGGGAGGGGGTGGTGGAGGTGGAGGTGGACGCGATGGTAATGGAGGAGGAGGAGGTGGCGGTGGCGGGGGTGGGAGTAGTGGGAGTGGGGGTATGGGGGGTAGTGGTGGATGGGGTTGGGGAGGAGGTGGAGGGGGGTGGTGGGCATGGGGATGTAGGAAAGAAAAAGAACATAATGATCATCATAGACATTGGCATATGAACAATAGTAAAGATTACAAGATAGGTGAATTTGCACAATGCATGGTTAAAGGAAGATGCAAAGGAATGCGTTTGGATTGTCCTCTTCATTGTGGAGGACCTTGTTATTACGATTGTATACACATGTGCAAAGCTCATTGTCGTCGCCGGTAAATTCCCTCTCCATCCTTCGTGAGTACAATTGAATGAATCTGTCAAGTTAAAAGTATGTAGCAATAAGAATGATGAATCTGTCAAGTTAAAAGTATGTAGCAATAAGGATGTTGCATCACCTATCGCTCTTGCTTAATTAACAGCCAGAACGAACAAACCTGTTACTGAGCAAATCTATGGAGCTTTCTATTCTAAGGTCTTTTTTTGTTTTTGCTGCTAAGGTGTGGTATTAAATTTGTTGTGGTCCTCTAGTTACTTCTCATATTTATTGTGATTGGGTTGTAAGTTAGTAGTAGCAAGTATTGTGTTTTGCAATATGGTTTAGCTCTCCAAATTTGAGTGCTAAAAGTTTTCTTTTAGTTTTGGTTGATTTGTTTTAGCCGCACTTGTATGTTGGCAAATGTGTGTGCTTTATAGGGACACATTGTTTTGTGTTTGCATAAAGGTTGAAGTGACTTCTCCCTTTTCAAGCAAATGAATATTATCATATTTGTTCTATCAAGGCTCATTTTGTGATAATACTTTTATTTTGACAAACTGATTTAATTAATTAGCATGCGAAGGGACACCGTATTGAAATAATAAGGAAAAATAACATAAATATAAACCTTAATTTTAATTTATCATATTAACATAAATTCTCACCCTTACAAAGTAACTATAAAAATCCCAATTAATTATGTATCTTCTTTAAATGTATCGGAAGCTAATTACGTATCTCAATAGACCTAAAATCACAAAAAAAAAAAAAATATGTTGGAAGTTAATTATGTATCCGTACAAAGAAAAAATGTATTTTGATTGGATGTATCTGGAGCTAAATTATGTATCTCGATAGACCCAAAATCAAGATTTTCGATAATTATGCAAAATGTCGTGATTTTCTGTAATTAAGCTCCAAACTGTCGAGATTTATGTTGTTTTCCCTAATATATATATATATTTAATGAATTTAACGTGCACATGAAACACTCCCTAAAGTACATCCTTGATCACTAAACCATGCATGATAATTGATGAATGTTTCATGCATCAAATTGACAGATTATATTCTAGTTATAACATCCACAATATAAACAACAAAAGAGGGTGGTGGTATGGTAACACCGTATAATATTTTAGTACTTTAGTTTGGTCACGTCTACAATATACAGCAATGATTCCATTCAACCAAACGAATTCTAACAGTTAGTGCTGCTGTTTTTCTAAAAAAAAATGTTATTTATTGAGCTAGATAGATTAGTTTATATATTTTACTCAAACCAGACGAAATATTAGATCGTTATATAACATTTATAATAACCTACACAATTTAAGGATGTAAACTGACTTTTTCACGTAAGACTTTCAATTTTTTAAGAAGAGGTCGTTAGATGTAGTATAAAAAGCTTGTAAGTTAATTTCAAGAGAAATAATGAGAGAATCATTTACTAAATAATTGCCCTGCATATTATTTTTAAATATTGACACATTTTTTATATTTGAATATAATTTAATCTTAAACTTGTCACTAATCCTAAATGACATCATTTTATAACCATTAAAAGTCGTCATATATCATACTTCCTCCTCCGTTTAAAACAGAACGATCTACTTTCTTTTTTAGTCCGTTTAAAAAAGAATGACCTCTTTTCCTTTTTGGCAGTACTTTACTTTCAACTTTCCATATGATATGTTTAGAACCACAGGATTAAAGGACATTTTGGTACATTTGACATAATTTTAATTCAAGGTCACGAGATTTAAAAATGTTCTCTAGTTTTTTTTGAAACTTTGTATCAAGTCAAAGCAGCTCATTTTTTTTTAAACGGAGGAAGTATATTTAAGACACAAGGTTTAACTAGCATTTTTTCTTGAAAAAATAATCTATTACCCCCAACCTTTACCCCAAATCCCAACTACACACTCAACCTTTAAAAGTAACCTATTATCCCCTAAACATATTTTTACCGAATTTATTACCCCCAGTTGTTGACGTGTCAATGGGCGTGACTACATCACCCATGAGCGCGTCAGCTGATTGCCATGTCATTATTTTGCATGATGTGGCAATGACGTGGCATGACGTGGCAATAATTTGGCATGATGTGGCAATGACATGGCAGCGCGTGCATCACACCGCATTTTCAAATGATTGGTTGTTAGTTTTTAGGAGTAATAATTCTACTTTAAAATAGTTCAGGAGGATAATAGGTTACATTTAAAAATTAAGTGTGTAGTTGAAATTTGGGTAAAGGTTTTGGGGTTATAAACTATTTTTTTTTTTTTCTTTCAAACATCAAACTCAACACGTAAAGTATAGTCACCAAAAATGGAACATTTTTTAAGAAAGAGGACAAAGCAAATGAGAAATGATTTTAAAAAAATGAAATAATGTTTCCAACAAATGAATCAATTCGTTCAAAAGTGTAATCAACAATTGTTCCTCTGCTTACAAATTTCCGTATTCAGAACAAAAATAGAGAGAGGTTCTCTAATATGCACAAAAAGATATTAATCAGAATCTAGAAGTAAAAGAAGAGATCATCAGCAATGTTTATATGACCTTGATGATGCTGATTAAAAACATTTGAGATCAATGGCGGAGACTGATTCACATCCTCAGCTACCTGATCCTTTACATCGAACGGTTCATAATGAGCTACGTGTTCTTCAATCAGGTCCTCCTCCTGTAGGTGGCGAATCGCCGGGCAAAGTAGATCGCCGCCTTCCATTCCCGCCGGAATGCCAAACACGCACTGTGGATCGTTCACGTTACTCTGCATTGTCGCTGGCGATGGCGATTCAATGTACATAGTCGCCGGCCCAGGAGACTGAACACTGGTGTTAAAACCGTTAATTCTATCATTGGAATAACGGATCTCCATTTTGTCCGGCGAAGGCGACGGAATTCTGGTAGTAGAACCGTTAATTCTCTCTGGATAACGGACGTCCATTTTCGCCGGTGACGGAGACTGGACACTAGCAACAGAACCATTAATTCGCTCGTTAGGATAATGAATGTCCATCGTCGCCGGCGAAGGAGATTGACCACTGACGTTAAAACGGCTAATCTCATCAGGATAACGGATTTCCATAGTCGCCGTCGCCGGAGAAGGTGCAAAGTAGCTGGAATCGAGCAAATCACCGGCATCATCTAACGACATTGACACAGAAAATACAACAATCCACCGATTCCGATAAACCTCCGTACTGTTAACCCTAACGCTGTTCACAGTAACAAATCCGTCAACGTAATTCACAACCAGTTTCTTCTTCGGAGAAAGAGTCTCGAAAACCACAGTAGCACCTTTACCATTTCTAGCAAGATTCCCAAAACGGTACCGTTTAGGAACAACATGGTGACGGTAATCATAACGGAAACCGTCAGGGTTTGCGAACAAAGACATATCAGAAGGCGCAAAAACGGAAACCGAACTCAAACTTAACAGCTCCGGCCGTTTGATAGCCAACGCCGTCGCAGCAACAGTAAACCGTCTTCTCCTTAATGCTCTAATTGCGTGATCAAGAAAGGAACGATGGTCTGGAGACTGAATAATCGAAGTTGTCTGAACTTCTGGAACAGAGCATTCTTTTGCTGACGTGGGATCTAATACACCGTCGATTCCATGAACAGTGAGAAGATCGTCGACGTAAATGTCAGGTTGCCGAATATTAACAACCCCAATCGAATTATTCCCCGTCGAAGAAATCGATATTTCTCCGTTAGAGCTCTTGAAGAAGAAGAGACAATTGTTATTGTACAGAGTCGGAATCTCAGCGCCATTAACATTCGACAAGAGGTGGACCCAAGTTAAAGAGGTATTGAGAGTGTGATAACGAAGGAGAATGGTGGAAGGGCGTGGCGGCGATGGGAGGTTGCTGAGAATCTTGGCGGAAAAAATGAAGTCTGGGGGGGCCAAAATTGTGCCGGAGAAGTTTTTGTTTGTGGAGTCGATGGTGGATGCGAAGACGGAGTAGCCACGGTTACGGAGTTCGTCTGCAGCAGCATGAGCGGAGAAAGGTGGGGGTGGAGGGGTGGAAGAAGCTGAAGAAAGTAGAAAGATGAAGAAGAAAGAGCGAGGGATGAGGGTCTTGTTGAAGAAAGCCATTGTTACAGATTTCAGTGGCGATTGTTGAAGTTAAAAGAGTTTGTAGTTTGACGACGGTTGAGACTGTTAAAGAGTATTTCCTGATCTGCGAAAAAAAAAAAAAAGTATAATAAAAGCAGCATTATTGCAACAACTTTTGGTACGTGATGCCATTAATCAATTTTTTAAATTTTTTTGGATATATTATGAGAAAGACGACACAAAAAACTGTTGAAAATGTCTTAACTAATAAATAAATAAACAAATAAATACTTTGTGGACAATATCTTATTTCATGATATCAGAACTGCTATAGTATTTTATTTACTATTAGAAACCACTTCCACCGTCACCTCCTCTGATCTATTCTCTTATCTTCTCCAACAATATTCTTAACCATATATTTCTTCTATAATTTGTTGTCTAATAACACCTATATATCATACATGGGCCTTTCTATATTCTAGGGGTTCTTGATCTCTTCATAAAATAACCATCATTAGTCGTCACGATCTGAGTTCATGCTTTCAGCGAAATTTTTCTAAGTGGTCAAACTTTCTCTCTTTCACCACTAAATTCATCCGGCAAGCAAGAGTTTTTCAAAAAAAAAAAAAAAAGTTGTTGTAAGGAAATGGGAAACAAGTGAGTGGATTATAAGATGGAAAATCGAACCCTCACTAATAAAGTGAAAGGTCAGATAATCAATCAACTCTATTAAATTTTTTTTTTTTGGCAAGATCTTTGTTAAGTACTCCTAAAAACCTAGCTAGTAAATTTTGATTCATGGATGGGGAGAAACATGTTCAAAAAATAGTGATGGTTCCATGGTTAGCACATGGTCATGCAACCCCATTTTTTGAACTTGCCAAAAAGCTCTCCAAACACAACCTCCATATCTATCTTTGTTCTACTTCTGCTGTCCTTAATTTCCTCAAACAAAGCCAAGAAAATTACTACTTATCATCAAACAATACAAGTAGTATCGAACTCATAGAACTTCACTTGCCATCGATGCCTGAACTTCCTTCACACCACCATAGCACCAAAGGCCTTCCTAACCATCTCTATCCAATCCTTCTTAAGGCCTTTCAAATGTCTGGTGAAATTTTTTCCAAAATCGTTGACGATCTTAACCCTGATTTGATCATAGAGAATTTCTTTCAGACGTGGGCTTTAGATGTCGCGTTATCAAGAAATATTCCTGTTGTTAATTTCGGAGTTACCAGTGCATCATCATACTCTTTTATGTATCATCTTTATTTGCACGATGGTGCTATCGATGATTTCCCTTTCCCGGAACTCTGTCTTCATGACAATGAGGTACGAACATTACTGAGCCCGGGGGACACTAAATCTATAACAACATTTATGGAAATGTCTTTCTGTTTTAATACACTCAAAAAGTCTTCTAGCATCATTTTGCTAAACAATTGGAAAGAAACTGAGGTTAAATATATGCACTATTTTTCCTCCATAACGAATAAGAAGATTTTGAGCGTTGGTCCGCTTATAGGACAAATTGATCAAAACACTAGTAGTGGTGATTATATTTCTCAGGATGATTCGGATATCATACAATGGCTAGACAAGAAAGATCGATTTTCAACTGTTTACGTTGTATTTGGAAGCGAAAATGTATGGTCAAAGGAAGATATTCAAGAGATTGCTCATGGAATCGAGCTGAGTAATGTGAACTTTTTATGGGTACTTAGGTATCCAGGGCGTGATGGACGAAGTTGTGATGTTGAAGAAGTTTTGCCCGAAGGGTTCGTGAAAAGAGTAAAGGACAGAGGACTTGTTGTATCAAAATGGGTGCCACATGCCCGAATCATGAGGCACCCGAGCATCGGAGGATTTTTGACTCATTGCGGATGGAATTCTACAATTGAATGTATGCATTTTGGGGTTCCACTAATTGCAATGCCATATAATATTGATCAGTTTCTAACTGCAAAGTATGTGGTTGAGCTTGGCATAGCTTTGGAGGTTGGGAGAGATGAAAACGTAAGGTTAGAAAGAGAGGAGATCGCGAAAGCCATAAGAAATGTTATTGCGGAGAAGAAGGGAGAAGAATTGAGGACGAAATCCGGAGAATTGAGTGAGAAAATAAGAATAAAGGAAAAAGAAGACATTGAAGAAGAAGCTGTGGAGGAACTTAGGAAGCTTTGCTTGATGAACTAGAAAGAGTAAAGTGTTGAGTAGTCTGATGTTTTGATTCAAGTCTTTATTCATGTTTGAGTTCAAGTCTTTGTTGATATTTGAGTATTATCGTATTGGCCGAAAGGCAAACTCTGTACCCTATAATAGGCACCCTCTTCCCCATTGTAAAGGATTTGTTTTTTGCTTATCCTTACCCTATAAGCAATAAAATATCTTTAGCTTGGTTCTTAAGCATTTTGGAATCGTATATGATCAAATCGGGACTGAGATCATCGACGATTTTGGTAAAGCTTTCACCGGATATTTGAAAGGCGTTAAGAAGAATTGGATAGAGCTGGTGAGGAAGGCCTTTGGTGCTATGGTGGTGTGAAGGAAGTTCGGGCATCGATGGCAAGTGAAGTTCTATGAGTTGGATACTACATGTATTGTTTGATGACAAGTAGTAATTTCTTGGCTTTGTTTGAGAAATTAAGCACAGCAGAAGTAGAACAAAGATAGATATGGAACTTGTGTTTGGAGAGCTTTTTGGCAAATTCAAAAAATGGTTTTGCATGACCAGGTGCTACTGATGATCTCCCTTTCCCAGAACGCTCTCTGTAACAATGAGGTACCAACATTAGTGAGCCTGAGGGTACTAAATCTATAACATGTATGGAAATCTTGTATAGTTCCAGTCAACTCAAAAGGTCTTCTAACATCATTTTGCTCAAAAATTGGAAGGAAATTGAGGTTAAATATATTCAATATTTTTCCTCTATAACCAATATGAAGATTTTAGGTGTTGGTCCACTTATAGAACAAATTGATCAAAAACAGTAGTACTGATAATTCTTTAGACGATTTGGATACCATACAATGGCTCGACAAGACAGATCGTTTTCAATTGTGTATGCATTATTCGGAAGTGAAAACATCAATAGATACTTGTTTACCTTCTTTTTGATACAATTGAATTTACTCGTCAGTCAAGAGCATGCATTACAGTCTTAACTTCGAATTAGCAGTGAATATATGAGAAAACGTAAATAACATAAGATGAATACCAAACAAATCAAAGATCAGAGGAATAGGAGCAAATTTTATTACATAGGCCGAGTAGCTAACCCTCGGTAGTACAGGTAAATCGAGACCGACTCAAATATGGCAACGAGGAAACAGTAAAACAGCTAAAGGAAAAAGAACCCATAATAACTCAACATCAACAAAGACTTGAATCAAAACAACAGACTACTCAACAATTTTCTCCTTCTTGTTCATCAAGCAAAGCTTCCGAAGTTCCTCCACAGCTTCTTCTTCAATATCTTTTTTTTCCTTTATTCTTATTTTCTCACTCAATTCTCCTTATTTCGCTCTCAAATCTTCTCCCTTCTTCTCCACTATAACGTTTCTTATGGATTTCGCGATCTCCTTTCTTTCCAACCTTACGTTTTCATCTCTCCCAACCTCCAAAGCTATGCCAAGCTCAACCACATATTTTGCAGTTAGAAATTGATCAATATTTAATGGCATGGCAATTAGTGGAACCCCAAAATGCATACATTTAATTGTAGAATTCCATCCACAATGATTCATGAATCCTCCGATGCTCGGGTGCCTCATGATTCTGGCATGTGGCACCCATTTTGACACAATTAGTCCTCTGTCCTTTACTCTGTTCATGAACCCCTCAGGCAAAACTTCTTCAAACATCACAATTTCGTCCATCGCGCTCTGGATACCTAACTACCCATAAAAAGTTCACATTACTTAGCTCGATTCCACGAGCAATCTCTTGAATAGCTTCCTTTGACCATATATTTTCACTTCCAAATACAACGTAAACAGTTGAAAATCGATCTTTTTTGTCTAGCCATTGTATGATATCCGAATCATCCTGAGAAATATAATCACCACTACTAGTGTTTTGATCAATTTGTCCTATAAGCGGACCAACGCTCAAAATCTTCTTATTCGTTATGGAGGAAAAATAGTGCATATATTTAACCTCAGTTTCCTTCCAATTGCTTAGCAAAATGATGCTAGAAGACATTTTGACAACATTTCCATAAATGTTATTATAGATCCAGTACTTCTTGATTGCAATAGTGTTTCTATCTCGTAGTCAGGGAGACAGAGTTCCGGGGAAATCATCGATAGCACCATCGTGCAAATAAAGATGATACATAAAAGAATATGATGCTGCACTTGTAACAAAAAAGTTAACAGCAGGAATATTTCTTGATCATAAATTTTTATTTTTTTTATTTTTTAAAATTTCATGTCAAATCAAATTAGTTTTTATTTTTTTTTTAACTAACGAGTATATACGTTAACACAAATAAAAGGTAGTACTGGAACTGGAAGTTCTTCACATTTTTTTTAACGTACAATCTCTGAAAGGCTAATTAATAGGTATCGCCAGTAATATCTTTCATTAAGTCTGCACGAATCTCTAGATCTCTGTAAAATAGGTCATTGTGAATTGTTAATCTATAGAAATAGGTGTAAATTCGGTCATCATAAATTGTGTCCATACTTTAAACAAATTATACAACTATATAATAACGGATGTAAAAAGTAATCAAACTAGGTTTAGTATATTTTTTTTTTAGCATTATACATTTTTTCCTTAACAAAATAATATTGTATTATTTTTCTATATTGTTCATTTTTTTATATAGTGTATTATTTTTATACACCATTTACATTATTTTTTCTTATATATAGCACATTATTTTTTATGCATTATCTATTTTTTATATATATAATGTATTATTTTAGTGCGTTATTTTATTTTTTTTCATTAGCTTCTTTTTAATCTATTTTAATGCATTATTTTTGAGATTTTTCAGATCTTTCAACTATTGTATTTTAAGTATTCCTGATAACCACAAAATTAAAAGCCTTTTTTGGATAAGAAATTCATATATTTTTCTCTTAATTATCCATGTCAGTCAACAACGTGTAATGTTACCGTGAAGCGATATTTTTAACAAACTTAAGGGTTTTTTTTTCTTATTCAGTGTTCGGTATGTTAAGGTTTACCCTTGATTTTCTTATCAAAATTGAGTTTTGATTTTCTATTGAAGGAAAATAAAAATATTATCATAATTACTTTTATTTTTTCTTAAATGAAAATATAAAAAATTTTTATATTTGACAAACCTCTTTCTTGGAGGAAAGATTTTGGATCCCTATAAAAGACACTCTTCTCATACCATAACACAATAATATCCACAATGTAGTCATTTATGAGTTTGTTTAGAAGGAGATTTTCTCCCTGTTCGCAATAAATTTTCGTTCATGAAAAATTAATTTCAACCACAAATAAAAATATGAAGAAATAATAATTTTATTGATAAACGAAGTGGTTACAAATCTGTTCCTCTTGATTTTTCTCTCTTAATTTTCTCCATAATTCGAGGGCTGTCAATAGCGTATTTCTCGAACGTAGGATTTGATATGGATTTCTCCGTAATTCGAGGGTCGTTAGTGGCGTACTTTTCGAACGTAGGAATATTTGGATTTGATCTCCATGAAATGAGATTTTATGTATTTAATTATCAAGAAAAAGGGTTTTGATATATAAATATCTCATGAATTTATTAGGACTAAGACTGTTATGTGGGCCGGGTCGGGCCAACCCGGAATTGGCCTATGTCATTTAACCGGTTTGTGGGCCGGTCCGGGGCCGGGTGGGGTCTAAGTGGGCCAGTAAAAAAAATAAAAACAACCCTAACCCGTCCCACTTAACCCAACCCGGTCAAACCCACCTAAACCCGGTTAAAAATTGGTCAAACCCGGTCAAAAATATATAAAAAAGATAAAAATTCAATATACATTATATATACCCACCTATATACAGTATAAATACGTTAAATAATATATATACACTATATATATATAATATATATACTACATTAGAATTTAAAAAATATATACACATATACACTATTACACAAATATACGCACCATCCAATATATATGTACCACTTTAAAGTTTAAATAAAATATACAACAATATATATATATATATATATATATATATATATATATATATA
>NC_061113.1:7051603-7061861 GCF_002878395.1 Capsicum annuum | reverse complement strand
TATAGTTATATACTAATTTATAAAACATATACACGTGTATACGTTATATATACACGTCTATAGAAGATATATTCACATATATACACTCTATTCTATGTATATGTAATACTTTAAATTAAATATACTACAATATATATACATTACAATATATATATAGATATAGTTATATACTAATTTATAAAATATATACACATGTATACGTTAAATATACACGTCTATAGAAGATATATTTACATATATACACTCTATTCTATGCATATGTAATACTTTAAATTAAATATACTACAATATATATATATACATTACAATATATATATATATAGTTATATACTAATTTATAAAACATATACACATGTATACATTAAATATACACATCTATAGAAGATATTTACCCATGTGTATGCACCATTCAATGTATATATACTACTACTAATAAAATATACTACAATATATATTCATTACAATATATATAGATATAGTTATATACTAATTTATAAAACATATACACATGTATACGTTAAATATACACATCTATAGAAATATATACACAAATATACAAAACATATGCTACTTAATATAATAAATTAATAATACTTGGTAGTAAATTAATAATATATTAGAAGTAAGTTTTTAATTTAAAGTAGAAAACTAGAAATTCACTTTATTATTTTAAATCATTAAATGAAAAAATAAAAAAAGCAAGGAATAAGGAGTGAATGAATTTGGGAAATTTTATTGATTGCAAAATGATCCAAGATTTATAATTTACATAAATGAAAAGTCTACAAATTATGCATCATTTTTTTTAACTCATGCATGTTAATATTAACGGGAACTTGCATAGGATAGTCGAAGTCAACGGGGGCAAAATCGTGCATTGGACTTGATTCTGCTGAGTTCTCCCGTGAAGACATAATTTCTTCAAGTTTCAGCTCGTTGCTCGGCTCCGGTTCCATTCCTTGGTTTCTTCTTTCCACTCTAATCCAATCTCTGAGGCAAACTAGAACATTCATTCCATTGCTTCCCATGGAGTGTCGGTTGTCTCCAAGATGTTGTTGTCCCTGACTAAAGGCGCTCTCTGATACAACAGTTGACATTGAAACATTCAAGATATCTCTAGCTAATCTTGAAAGCACAGGATATTGTGTTTCATTACTCCTCTACCAATTCAACGTGTTGATCCGCCGTCTGCGATCCTCTGGTGCCGATCGAAGATAATATTTCAGCTCTTCCCGATAAGTTGATGTGTAAACTCTCTCATCAACACTGTTCCAACAAGTTTAATCATAAAAGGAATCAGGAAAACCACTATGTGCGGGCCTTTTAGAAGATGATGGCTCCTCGGGAGGATGAGGAGCGACAGTTGGAGTGATATTTGTAGGTACGACTAAATCAAATAAATCAGCATAGTGATTATATAATTTTTCTATGTAATCCTTTACATCATCATAGTCGTCCACAAATCAGGTTGTACTTATTCAGAATCATGGTTAATATTTATTTCTAAGTTAGTATAATTAATAGTACTAAAGTGGAACATATTATTATATTTCATGCACGGACTTAACATAGCACCAACCAAGCAAATAGGGGGAATCAGGAAATTTTTTTTTTAAAATTTAGTAAACATGACACCAACAACTTCTTTATAACCTTTTTTATTTTTATATTCTTTGAGTAAACCAGAAATATCGGCTATATATGCCAAAATATTACAAACATTAGGATAACAAGCATCGAAAAATTCAATCGTAGCAACATAAAATTATTCTAAAAACTTAACAAGATCCTTAATCACAACCCAATCAGAATCATGTAGCATGCAATCAGCAGAATCACCAAGTGAACCGCAATGTTGGTTAAAAGCTAGTGTAATAGGAATTCTATATTTATAACAAGTTTTTAAAAAATTATACATAGAATTCCATCTAATATCAATTTCCTCAGATATCAATATCGGTGCAAGTCCATTTTCTTGACATTTAACTTTAAATTCTCTAATTCTCGATATACGATTATTTTCTTGAAAAAAACCAATAACAAGACGAATTTTTTCAATATAAAACTCAAAAAACTCAAGACCACCTTTTACAATTAAATTATATATATGGCATGCATACTTAATATGAAAAATTTCAGGTAACAACGGAGATAGCGGAGATTTTAATTTTTGTTATAGCAGTCTTGTTGTTAGAAGCATTATCGAAAGCAATACATAAAATTTTATTTTCGATACCATAATATCCGGCAATTTTAACAATAGAATCAGCAATAAAATCTCCAGTATGTTTACGATCTTCATCATATAAAAAAAAAAGAATGCATTTTTGCATCACAAAATTACTATCCATCCAGTGACAAGTAATGGTTAAATAATCATTTTTATTTACAGCACGACCAAGATCAGAAGTTAAGGACAATCTACATTGAATATTTTTTAACAATGCAAGGACAATCTACATTGAATATTTTTTAACAATGTTGATAAATAAAAATAATATTGTGAATGAAGTCTAAAAATATCAGACCGACAAGTACTTTTAGGAATACTGTTAAACATAGAATTATAAATTGCTTGTATATAATGAATAAAGGCATCAGAAGAAGGAAAACTAAAAGGCAAACAACCCACAGCTACCATTTTAGCTTTTTATTCCCGGTCCCTCAATTTATTATACTTCTTCGTTACCTGATCGGTTGCTGGATCCATTCTAGTTTGCGTTGGCCCACCAACATCCCCACCACCTCGTGCAATATTTAACTCTCTTTCGTGAGCTTCACCTAAATGTCTCATTAACGTACCCGTACTCCCTTGTTTGCCTCCGCTTCTATGCTTATATATTTGTTGACAAATATTGCATTGCACCTCAGTATCTGATATACGTTCAAAAAATTGTCATGCAACACTAGTTGTTTTATGAGGTCTTGCGACACGGGGAAGACGGGGAGAGAGATTAACTGATTCAGATCTAACGTTAACATTTTCTACTGTGGGTGTCTCACCAATATTTTCATTTTCTTCGTCTAAATTAACCGCATCTACTTCATTTTATTTTTCTATACCATAATTTTTCTGAGCTTCTACATAATCCATATCGTGAGCACCTACACCTATTTCTTCCTCAAAAGGTATACCAAGCGGTACCGGAGGCGAAGGCACACGGGTATATCTACTACTTGAACTACCTCTACCACTAGTAATTCATTTTTTACTACCACTACCACTTCCGGGACAAAAGTTTTTAACACCTTTAGTAGCGAGGTTTCTTAATTTATCCATAGTATAAATTAAATTAAACTAAAAGATTCAAAATACACAAATATAATAAAATTAAATATTAAACAATTAATACAATAAATAAAAATTAAACGTAAGACATGGAACGACAATATCAAATTTTGGAAGTATCCGAAGGTTGCGACTTTAGAAACTTCCGCTCGTACTTTGTAAACGCAAAATTAAAAAATTAAAGTGAACACTTTAAGAAATTAAATATATTAAATATTTGAGAATTGAGAATTGGGAGAGAATGAGATTTGAGAGAGTGAAAAATTGTGTGAAAAATGATTTGAAGGTGTAGGGTATTTATAGAATTTTTTTTGGGATTAAAAAATTATTTTTAAAGTATTTTTTTTTTTTTTAGAAATGGGCCCAAACTAGCCGTTTGGACCCCAAAACGACTATATAGCCGTTGGGCCAACGGCTACTTTGACCCAAAACTCAAAAATTTTAAAAAAAAAATTGAATTCGAGCCGGGCCGGGCCGGTTACCGGTGGGCCTGGATCGGACTAGGTTCGAGACGGGTTAACCGGGCCCAAATTAAAAAAATAATTGGCCCGGGACCCAGAACCCTAAAGCCCTAGGGCTTACCCGGCCGGGTCAAACCGGGTTGGGTAGGGCCGGGTCAGCCTGACCCACTTGACAGGCTTAATTAGGACTTTGAAGCTGCCTTTTTGAAGGATATTTGCCCCCTTTATATAGACGTAATTTAGGGTTTAGCTAGAGTAACAATCAAGCTAGATTTAGGGTAAAGTAACTCCCAAGAAATCTAACCAAAATTGAACTATTTTTGTAGAGTTCACAAAATTTCAATGTCTACAAATGCCCCCTGCTTCAAGGCTTATCGGAGTGTATAGACTTGATGAAACTCAAAGACGAGTCTTGAAGTACCGCTTCAACCATTACGATTTTGCGGCTACAGATTTGCATATTTGATTTACGAAAGAAAAGATAAAGGGCAGATTTGATCCCACTGGGCTTGCCAGTTTATTCACAACAAATTTTCGTTTATGAAAAATTAATTTCAACCACAAATAAAAATATGAAGAAACAATAATTTTATTGATAAACAGGGTGGTTACAAATCTGTTCCTCCCTTGATTCTTCTCTCTTGATTTTCTCCATAATTCGAGGGCTGTCAGTAGCGTATTTCTCGAACGTAAAAATATTTGGATTTGATCTCCATGAAAGGAGGTTTTGTGGATCTTCTTGATGTATTTGATTATCAAGAAGAAAGGATTTTGATAAATAAGTATCTCATGAATTTATTGGGACTTTGAAGCTGCCTCTTTAAAGGATATTTGCCCCTTTTATATAGGCGTAATTTAGGGTTTAGCTAGAGTAGCCATCAAACTAGATTTAGGGTAAAGTAGCTCTCAAGAACTCTAACCAGAGGCTAACCCAAGATTTGAAGATTGAGGGTGCACTATTATCTTTAACATGGTCATGTCTATTAACTACATAATTTGGCATACATTTTTTTTAAACTTAAAAATTATGAAAAAAATTATGATCAAAGTATAAACTTCAAAATGATCAAATGACGTTAATTTAGTACTAATATAACAAAAGTAAATTATCCTTGCATACTAGACATAGACACGTTTTATATTCTAAAAACGGTCAATGATTGTATCGTTGCTTATATTTACAAACACATTCTTCTCAATGTAACAAACTAAATAATCAATTAAAAAATTCATCACAAATACTTCTACGCAACTCATTCTTGATATGCTTCATGGATGAAAAAGCTCTCTCTACAGTTGCAATAGCGAGAGAATTGTAAAATCTATCAGTTGAGTGTGCGTGTTCTAACGTATATTTAGTAGTCGTTTGGTCATGAAAATTATTTTCTTTTTTTTTTTTAAATTATTTCACTTTAGTGAAAAAGGTGAAAACAAGATGGGTTTGGCCATCAAAATTACAAATATAATTCTGAAATTATATTTGGAAAAGTAAAAACAAGTTTTACTTGTTTTCACTTTTTTCATTCATATTTCTCTCACAAAATTTAAAAAATAACTTTAATTTATATTTATGATCAAACACAACTCTAATTCCAACTTCAACTTCAACTTCAACTCTAACTCCAACTCCAAAAAATTATGATTTTCATGATCAAATGAGGTATACTTGGCTTGAAGAGAACTTGGGAAAATTGTAAATTCTAGGGATTTGATGTTGTGGGCTTGACAGTTTTGGTTTTGGGATTGGAGAATTGCCATGGCCCGTGGATTTATTAAATAAGAATACCCATTAAATTAATTTAAATGGCTGGAGCATTAATTGTAAAGGCAAAAACAAAAACTAAAAATTACATAAATACATAACTTTTGTTTCCAATATTACAAAAATTCCCAACTCCCTAAACATATTACAAAAATCCCAACATATACACAGAATGTTATGTATCTGTCGGCTATGCTATGTATATTAATAGAGAGAGAGAGTAAAGTAATTAAAAAGTGGGAGAGAGTGTAATTACTTCCGAAAGGGTTGGTATTTATGTTATTTATACAGACATAAAAGGGACGCTAGCCACGAATTGAACCCGCGACATCCCAGTGTCAAGAGACCTTTCACCTGCTTTCCAGACCAGTGCACCCAAATGACATTTGATACTACTTAATATATTACCACGTTTTTGCGGTATCTATGCATATATATACGATTTTTTTAAAAAGTTACCGGGTGCACGTGCACCCTCACGGATCCACGTGGGTCCACCTCCGACTCTAACCAAAATTGAACTCTTTTTGTAGAGTCCACAAAATTTCAATGTCTACACTCTCAATAGTTTTATGTTTACTTTAATATTAGTTTTCATGTGTAGGTCAGTTGACCAAATTATATCAATAATATTATGTTTTTAGTTTATATTGTGTCATCTGAATTATCGTTCAATGGTTTACAATTAGTAGCTTCCGTATGACGCCCTCTCAATTTCGAACCCAACACGGTACCCGTATTGGAGTCCGACTAATTTGAATTCGCGCCGTGTAGGACCTCATTCGGAGGGAAGTACTTTCTATCAATAATTTTTCATACCCAGGGCTCAAATCCGAGACATCTGATGAAATTAGGAGCAGCTCCATCCGTTCCTCCACATCTTTTGATGGTAACAAACTTAAGGTAACAAAGTTGAGGTTGTTTTCATCGGGGGCAAAAATCCATTAGTAATAACGCATACATTAACAGTAAAGTGATTTTCTTATGAGCCAGTACTTCAGTAAAATATATTATGTAGATTAAAAAACTGCGTTCTAATTGCCTTTTAATATTTAACAGTTTCAAAAGATAAGACTTTTGTTTATTAAGTGTTTCTAATTTAGCTTTTTCGTGAGGAAATTCAATAAGTTTTGAGAAAGCCTTATGTTAAGAATGCAAATAAACTAAACTTATTAAAAATAAATAAGAGATTTGAAATTTTAAAGAGTTTTAGTTGAGAAATTTTAATTAATTTTATCTTAATTAAATAAATGGATAAGTAATTTAGGACTGATGTTGTGGTTATCGGGAATAGCTAAAAGATGTGAAAAATCACAAAAATAGTGCACAAAAATAGATTTTAAAAAAATAACTAATGACAAAAAATAGATAGTAGACTATAAGAAAAAAATTAAATTGTGTATAAAAATAGTGGACTATATGAAAAAAAAAATCGATAGTGCACTAAAATAATATACTATATGAAATAAATTATATGATGCACAAAAATAATACACTATATGAAAAAAAATAATGGATAAAACTAGTGCACTATCCACTTTTGACGTGGTTAACCTCATTCCCGTTGAAAAAAGTATATAGTGTAGAAAGTTTATCTTGATTACTTACAACGACTTGTTTTACACATGTTTGTAAGCAAATAATAAACATTCTTTTTACGATTAACTATAATAGTTTTCATGTATACCATGAAATATTATCTGACAAAAATACAAAGTAAGATGGCAAAATCCTTGCAATTCAACTTATTTTTCAAAATACATGCATAACAGAACTCTAATTCACCAAAATATACTAGCAAAAGGACAATGCATATGTTATATTCATGCCAAATAGTCAGCAAAACTGGCACACACGCACAAATAAGAACAAAGTATATCAAGATATAAACAAATCTTGTTACGATACGTTACAAACAAGTAGTCGAACCCATTTCTTGATACTCAACCACTCTAATAAGTCACAAAATCTTCATCTCTAACGATGAATAGATGTTATTACAAGTTACAACAACTCCTATTACAAAGGTATGAAACTAGAAACTTACTACCATATTGTAATGTAATATCATGAGAGTACTATTACTATAGGTACTGTCTCCCCCATCAATAAGAACCTGGTTCACAGACACAAAAACTTGGTTCTCACAAGTTGATCATCAAAACTATATAAATCCCATACTATAGGTGCTCTCTCCCGCATTGTAAAGGATTTGTTTTTTGCTTATCCTTATCTTATAAACAATAAAATATCTTTAGTTTGGTTCTTAAGCACTTTTCATTTTCCCTTTAGCTGTGTTGCTGTTTCCTCGTTGCCCTATTTGAGCTCGGTCCCGATTTACCTGTACTAACGGGGATTAACTACTCGGCCCATATAATAAGATTTGCTCCTCTCCCTTTGTTCTTTGATTTGTTTGGTATTCATCTCAAGTTATTTACATTTTCTCATATATTCACTACTAATCGAAAGTTTAGATCGTAACGCGTGCTCTTAACTCACGAACATTCTCATATATTCACTACTAATCGAAAGTTTAGATCGTAACGCGTGCTCTTAACTCACGAACAAAATCAACTGTACCAAAAAGACAGTAAACAAGTATCTATTGATGTTTTGATTCATGCCTTTATTGATGTTTGAGTTCATGTCTCTATTGACGCTTAAACAAGCTTTGTGTTCATCGGTCAATTCCCAATCATCGGGTATCGGGTGGTCCGCCAAGAAGTCCGCCAATGCGTTGATGTGTGTTCGGTCACTTTACTTATGTTGTGTGACCTGCGCAGGAAAGTAATGCCTTTAAATGGGAAGGCAATATTGTATTGAGAAGAAGCAGGACTGAACTATTAGTCAAAAGAATTCATTCACCCGCACCTTTTGCAAACACACAGATCCGAGCAAGCTCAAGGCAAAATGGAACAAGGCGAAGAAATGGGGACATCGACATACTCAAGCTATTACATGGTAGTAGTTTCTAGTTTCATACCTTTGTAGTTGGAGTTGTTTACGGATTTTTAATAGCTTCTATTCATTGTTAGAGTTGAAGATTTTGTGACTTAGTGTGGTTGAGTATCAAGAAGTGGGTTTGACTTCTTGTTTGTGGCGTGTGGTAACAAGAAGCAAAGCAGCTTTGACTTGATGGAGAGCTTGGAGAGTTGTTAGAACGTCAAGGTTAATTATTGAGTTGAGGTACTAGAGTTAGTCCCTTCGATTGCGGAGTTGTAGTTTGAAATGAAACATTACTTGTTGAAGTTACTGGAGATTGGTCGTGGAAATCCTTCAGACTATAGGTCGTACTCTTTTACTCCCTTGGGCAAGGATTTTCCATAATAAAATTTGCGTGTTATTCTCTTCAATTTTTACTTTACTGTTCAGGAGCCTGGTTCCTAATATGTGTCTTGAGATAAGTTAAATTGTTTCAAAGACCCACAGACAAAAATATACTTCTCTTTCGAAGTTGATTTGTCCAATTGCAGATATCTCACAAGAGTCTGCCAATGTCTGTGTATGTGCCAGTTTTGCTGTCTATTTGCCTGAAAATAACATTGTCATCGAGTTTCACTGAACAAATCACTGTCCTCTTGCTAGTATATCCGGTGCATTGAAACTTTCGCTATACGTGATTTTTTAGAAAGACTGAATTATAAAAGTCTGTTATGCACAACCTTACCTTGTATTTGCTATACGTGAATTTTTTAGAAAGACCGAATTATAAAAGTCCATTATGCACAACCTTACGTCGTATTTGTATTGGATGATTCTTCTAAGGTATAGATGCAAGACGATTATAATTAATTGTAAATAAAATATTTATTATTTGCTGAATTCACTATATGCTGACCTAATTTACAGCTATTTCTAGAGATTTGTGCAGACTTAATGAAAGATATTACTGGTGATACCTATTATCGTTTCAAATTATCTATAATCTATAATTTATATATATCTATATAATATATTAGAAGTATGAAGGTATTAGAAAAGTGATTTAAACGTTTTATCCTTCATTAAATAGATAATAATCTTTTTACCTTTTTCCTTTAATTATTATTCAATTTGATGATTTTTTAGTAAAATAAAAATGCACATAAGAAAGAAAAAAGAAGAAAAAGAGGTTAATTGTAATTGTTCTACGTTAATTAATTTAATATTCTTTTTTAGAAGAAGTCAAATTGCCGTAAATTCAAAAGGAATATAATAATTGAATAATAGTAGGATTGAAGGAAAATGTAATAGGTGTAATAGAATTATTGTTGGGGACCAGTGGTAAAACACTAATAACAATATTATTTAATTATTAAAAAAATATTAATATAACAATAATAATATTTAGTAGTACAATAATAATGTATAATGATATAACTTCAATAATAATATTATAATCAATATAATAACTAGAACAGTAATATAATTACTTCTTAACGACAAATTAATAATACTGAATATTAAATAAATATTATAATGATATGAGTTTAAGTAATATATTAATTATACTTGAGTCGTGCTAGGCACTGTCCTAAGAAATTATTTCAGAAACTATTTCAGCAGTGTGAAATGTTTCCCCAGAATTAAATAAGCATTTCCCTGATTAATTAGAGGATATTCTGAGATTAAATAAGTCTTCCCTAATTAATCAGAAGATACAGAAATCAATAAAACTATTAATACAAATCTCAACAAGTTAATTTAAAAAATAATATAACTAATAGAGCTTTTTTAATTAAACATATAATAATAAAAAAGAAGTAA
>NC_061113.1:7000027-7048603 GCF_002878395.1 Capsicum annuum | reverse complement strand
AGAGAATATGCAATTAGATGGCATGAACAAGCTGCTAGGGTGAAACTGCCAATGAAATAAAGTAAGATAGTGGAGGTATTTATTCAAGCGCAGGACGAAACATATTATCAACATTTGTTACTTGCATTAGGCATGTCATTTATTGAGGTCCTTAAAATGAGGGAGATGATAGAAGAGGGAATTAAGACTGGTCGCATTGTGAGTTTTGAAACATTGAAAGCGACAACTCAAGCAATTCAAAAGGGTTCAGGAAGTGTTGGGGCGACAAAGAATGAGAAAGATGCATCTTCTATTGTAGTTGGACAGCGGGCAAGGTAAAAAAGACCCCGTTATCGTCACTCTCAGGCTCAAACCCAAGTTCATACGCAAGCTCCACATAATCACTCTCAAAATTCATTATACTCTGCTCCTCTACCTCTATATCCAGTATATAACGCACAGCCACATGTTCAACCCCCATGTTACCCACAGTGGAACACACCAACTCCTCAGATTCATCCTTAAATTTCTCAAACATACCAAAACCCTTCTAAGATTGATTTTTGATCCAAGCCAAACGATGAAATGAGGCAGAAGTTGAGAGATAGCTCACACCAATTGGAGAGTCGTATGCCAGTTTATTTTAGATATTAGTACAATAGGATATGACCACTCCTCTCCTTGGGTGCACTCTTAATCGGTGTTCAAGAAATTTTGATCCTAATGTATGATGTGCGTATCATTCTGATGCTCAGGTCATAGTATTGAAGATTATCGAGATTTGAAAAGAGAAATTGAAAAGATGATTCAAGGTGGATCAATTATGGTGCAGAATATTGACAGTGAGGAAAACTCTAGTCATGCTGATATGCAAACCAGTGGCTAAGATGTTAGGCTGAGCAATTGAGAAACCACCCCTCTCCCTACTAGGAAGAGGTCTGGTAGTTTGTTTTGTTTTATTTTCTGTTATTCGAATTATCTCAGGGTTGTAGTTTGGGATCTATCTTATTTTGTCCTTTTGCATTTATGTTCAAACCCTTCGATCTTTTGTTTCAACTAATGAAGTGTCCCATTTTCCTTTGTGTTTTAAATATGCGTTGTTTGATTGTTTTCTTTACATAGTACATTTTATGTTGACTTTAGTGATATGACATGCTAATGAAATTTTCAGTCAGATTTTAAAATCTAGTTTAAGCATGAGCATTGAATCAGAGGGTTAAAGTTAGAAAAAAAGAGCGTCTGAGAAAATAGATAGAGTGCTGGGACATTTGGTGATCAAGTTGAAGCCTTCTTTGAAAATTAAGACAATTATTTTGAGAATCATGAGAATAACTTGGTCAGTATTTGAAAAACATGTCTCAATTAGGTCAAATAGTGGATGTGTGATCCTACATCAAAAGGAATAGAAAAATTAGCTCCACGAAAGCATGAGGAATGTACAACAAAGATGGAGTTTGCAGAAGAAGTAGCGACGCACAGTATCAGTTAAAATTAGTGCTGTAAAAAAAATCACAAATGATCTTCATCTCTCATTTTCATATTCCATGATATGTATTGCATTTTCAAGGATTGATATGATGAAGGCATTTTATTCTGCTATCCAAACATCATGTCATCCTTTATTTACCCCATTTGAGCTTTAGTTCTATTTTCTTTCATACCCCTCTTTTGGAATCAAGATAGAGTTAGCAAAGCTCAAAATAAAAGTGTCGAGCAAATTAATAGAGTCAGAAAGTTTCAAAAAGAAACGAGAGAAAAAATGTGTCCGAAAGAAGGAAAAGAAAAGAGCTTTAAGAAAAAAATAGAGTTAGAAGGTCCCAAAAAGAAAAAAAAGTCAATAAAAGAAAAAAAAGGAAAAAATCAGAATCAAGCAAAAGAACAAGCCGCCAGAACTACGCGTGAACTGATTCTCCTCTCTTGGGGGTGAGATACGTTGGCTGCTCTACTCTGGGCTCGGTCCAACCAAATAAATAATTTAGAATTGCCCAGTCAAAAGAAACTAGGGCGTGAGTTAATCCTCATTATTTGAGTCGATTCCAAAAGTTGTAAGTCCCACCCTACTTCAAGTATCGTTTGGTCCCCATGCCATTCTTTCTTTCTAACCCTATCCAAAAGTCAGGTTACAACAAAGAAAGACCTTTAGATCAATTTTTAAGGATGTTAAGGCTAAGCATGCAAGAGATATGATAATGCATTTGGGAACTATTTATCTTCCTCAGCATAAGAAATCAAGAGAGAAATAAAAATAAGAGAGTCTTATTGGTGAAAACCCTTACGGGCACCGTAAGACGATGGTAAGTTGAGAGATATAAAAATGAGAGAGTCTTATCGGTGAAAACTCTCACGAGCACCGTAAGATGATTGTAAGTCAAAGGAAACGAAGATAAGAGAGTCTCATTAGTGGAAAACCCTTACAGACACCATAAGGCAATGGTGAGCTGAGGAAAAGAAAATAAGAGAACTTGTTGGAGAAAACCCTTCAAAGCGCCACTAGACGAATGGGGTCTTAAATGCAATTGACCTAAGGAAGCAACTCAGTTTCAAGGCCATTAACTCAACAACAATGGGTAGAAAGTTTAGATGAAAAGATCAAGCTGCTTAATCCAAAATGTATGCCATAATCATTAGTGTTGACTGTCATTTTTAGATGAATTTTTCGTTTCTTTGTTTTAAAAGGGGACATTCATTGTCTTTTTTTTTTATTTTTTTTATTTTATCTTTCTTGAGTCAGTTATCCAAACAAAAATTGTTATTCTTTTTTTTTGTTTCTTGTCTTTGAGTCAAGTCCGTGTCAAAACAAGTGAGAAAAGATTTCAAAATTGGCTACCAACTTCTTTAATTGCACAAAGCAAAATAAAAGCTAGCACATGAAAGAGACATGATTGTGAGCCAAAAACGGGTATGCAGAAAGTTTTGTCAACAGAGAAGTCAGGGAACTCATGGAAATACCCAGGTTCAAAGGGTCTATCCGAGAAACATGGCAAAGCAGAGATGTTGTGTTTGTCTCAGTCACTCTTAATAATCTGAGTTTGGTCAATGAAGCAGCAAGTCAATGACTCAGGATAATGATTGAAAGCAAGATTAAATATGATGACGGCAAGAGCGTTTGCTATGAAAGCCAAATCCACAAACCAGCCACCATGTTTTTAAACTCACAACCTTTCTTTCTATGAAACAGGAACACATGTTACCTTCAAATCAAGGATTTCAAAGTCTAAACATCAAGACCCGTAATTTCTCACTTTTACAAATGCAGGAAACAATGTTGCTGCACAGGTTTGATAATTAAATTATGGTAAAAATTCATCATCTTATATCCCTCGGAGACACACTTTCTTGTCCAGGGATTTTAGTTTTCATTTATTGGGTAATACACTTCTTAAATTAAACCTTCACTCCTAGAAAATGTAACTTTTAGTTGAGTCATTCCCTTTGATTCCTATAAGACGTACCTTTTAGTCGAGTCATCTTCTTTGATTCCTATAAGACATACCTTTTAGTCGAGTCATTCCCTTTAATTCCTATAAGACGTATCTTTTAGTCGAGTCATTCCCTCTGACCCCTATAAGACGTACCTTTTAGTCGAGTCATTCCCTTTGACCCCTATAAGACGTACCTTTTAGTCGAGTCATTCCCTTTGATTCCTATAAGACATACCTTTTAGTAGAGTCATCTCCTTTGATTCCTATAAGACGTACCTTTTATTCGAGTTATTCCCTTTGATTCCTATAAGACATACCTTTTAGTAGAGTCATCTCCTTTGATTCCTATAAGACGAACCTTTTATTCGAGTTATTCCCTTTGATTCCTATAAGACGTACCTTTTAGACGAGTCATTCCCTTTGACCCCTAGAAGACATACCTTTTAGTTGAGTCATTCCCTTTGATTCCTATAAGTCGTACCTTTTAGTCGAGTCATCTCCTTTGATTCCTATAAGACGTACTTTTTAGTCGATTCATTCCCTTTGATTCCTATAAAACGTACCTTTTAGTCGAGTCATTTCCTTTGACCTCTAGAAGACGTACCTTTTAGTCAAGTCATTCCCTTTGATTCCTATAAGACGTACCTTTTAGTTAAGTCATCTCCTTTGATTCCTATAAGACATACCTTTTGGTCAAGTCATTCCCTTTGATTTTTATAAGACGTACCTTTTAGTCGAGTCATTCCCTTTGACCCCTAGAAGACGTACCTTTTAGTTGATTCATTCCCTTTGATTCCTATAAGACGTACCTTTTAGTCGAGTCATCTCCTTTGATTCCTATAAGACGTACCTTTTAGTCGAGTCATTCCCTTTGATTCCTATAAGACACACCTTTTAGTCGAGTCATTTCCTTTGACCCCTATAAGACGTACCTTTTAGTCGATTCATTCCCTTTGATTCCTATAAGACGTACCTTTTAGTTGAGTCATCTCCTTTGATTCCTATAAGACGTACCTCTTAGTCGAGTCATTCTCTTTGATTCCTATAAGACGTACCTTTTAGTCGAGTCATTCTCTTTGACCCCTAGAAGACGTACCTTTTAGTCGAGTCATTCCCTTTGATTCCTATAAGACGTACCTTTTAGTCGAGTCATCTCCTTTGATTCCTATAAGACGTACCTTTTATTTGAGTCATTCCCTTTGATTCCTATAAGACGTACCTTTTAGCCGAGTCATTCCCTTTGACCCCTAGAAGACGTACTTTTTAGTTGATTCATTCCCTTTGACCCTTAGAAGACGTACCTTTTAGTCGAGTCATTCCCTTTGATTCTTATAAGACGTACCTTTTAGTCGAGTCATATCCTTTGATTCCTATAAGACGTACCTTTTAGTCGAGTCATTCCCTTGATTCCTAGTAAGACGTTCCTTTTAGTCGAGTCATCTCCCTTGATTCCTATAAGACGTACCTTTTAGTCGAGTCATTCTCTTTGACCCCTAGAAAAGGTACCTTTTAGTCGAGTCAATTCCTTTGATTCCTATCATACGCACCTTATATTCGAATCATTCTCCTTGATTCTTATAATGATGTGACTTTCGCAAAAATCCTTTGATGATAAACTGGGGCAAAATTTAATTCTTGTGTTGGAACTTCACTTTCCTGGCATATGAAATCTCTTTATTATAATCTTTGTTTGGGATAATTTTCTTTCTAGTTTTGATGTGATTTCAGGAGGCCGTCCGAAGTACAGGGCGAATAAATGGAAAGTCAAGCAGCAAGGTGAAGAAATTGAAATTCAAGCAACAAGGTGAAGAAGTTGAAAGTCAAGTAACAAACTGAAGAAAATGAAAGTCAACAGAACAAAAATAGCAAGTCATGAGCCCGCCTGGAGAACAGGATGATGAAACTGAAAACCAAGAAACAAGTTGAAGAAATTTCAAATCAGGAACCCGCCTGAAGAATAGGGTGATGAAACTCAAGTCAAGAGTCCAACAGAAGCTGCGTAGATAGGATTTTGTAATTTGATTTATGTTTTTAACTTGTAATTTTTATTTTTGATGTAATAACAGAGCCGCGGACCGGAACCTCAATGGGACCTCACTCGACTCTCCAACTCGGCATAGTCCACCTCCTTCCAATCCTTTCAGATAACTGTCACTCGATTCGCTCATAACTTAGGTAGGTAGGATGTCCTAAGTCAAAACCTGGTTTCCCTCCTTCCTCATGCTCCGTGCTTTTGAATAAAGGTCAGGACGAAATTCTGTCTCGTTGTCTACTGCTTTGTATGAAAACACCATGTGTTTACATCCAAAGGGGGCATGATATATACACGTAATTTTTTTCTTTTTCAAAAATATTTTAATCATTTTTTTTTAATTTTAATTTTTATTTTAATTTTTATTTTATTCACCTTACCATACTTTTGTTTAATTGATAATTTCTCCAAAAAAAAAGAATTAAAAATAATTAAATACATAGCATCTTTGTCACCTCACTATGCCACCTCAACACCTCACTTTCCATTTTTCATTGGATATATGCAAAAGGCACACGCCCTACTCATTTTTCCACACGCCACCCTCATCTTTCCACATGCCACACTAACTTTTCCGTATGCCACACACTTATTTCCACAAGCCACCAATTATATGCTTCCACATAGGATAATAAATAAAGAAAAAGAAAAACCAAATAAAAATATAAAAGGAAAATTCTAAAAGGGAAAAAGCGAGAGGCTCATTCTTTCATCATCATCTTCTCCACAATAACAACAATCACCAAATCATCTTTCTCACAAGAACAAAAAAAAATAGAGGGAGAAAAAGAGAGAATCGTGCGAGAGAAAAAAGAATCGAGAGAGAAAAAGGGATTGGACAATGGAAATCCGGCGTAAATAGTGTCGGTGAACAGTAATAGCGTGAACAGTAACGAAGTGAACAGTAACGGCGTGAACAGTGTCGGTGAAAAGTGACGGTGAACGGGTCATTATTTCTCATTGTTGAGTTGGATTGCTGGTGTTAAGGTTCAGCTCGAGGTTTTCGGGTGCGGACTCTCTTTATTCGAATAACATTGAGTTTGAAAGCTTCAAATTGAGGTCCAATTCTACTCTCTTTCTCTTTTTATTTCATTGTTTATTATATTTGGCGTTGGATTGAATATTGCGTGTTATTTGGTCCTTGTTGGTGATGAATGTGTGTTTATTTTGACTCGTGGTTGATTTGCTTGATTATGGTTTGGTGAAATGGTATCTCGTTTGAGAATTGAAATTGGTTGTTTGGGGATGGAATTGAGAAATTAATAAAAGGTTGAATTTAGATTAACTTTGGTTATTGAGAAATTGATAAAAAGTTGAATTTAGATTAACTTTGGTTTATTGTTGTTTTGTTTAATTCGTAATGAGCACGAATATTGTTGGAATGTGATAGAATTATGATACGTTGAAATGGATAGACAAATGTCGGTTTAGGTAGGCAAAACTTAGGAGTGATGTATTTATTAAATGTTTTGAATGTTTAATGTGTGTGTGAATGTTTGGTTTCTAGTTTATCGTTTTTAATTCAAATGTATTTATTTAGCCGGGGAATGACCCGAGACACAATGTATTTATTCACCGAGGAATACCCTGATGTTATATGTTGGAGGAAGACGTTCGCGAGGAAGGCCCGAGGCGTCGGGTAGAGCACGGGAGCGTAGTTAGTATTAGTGTAGGTTAGATAGGATTTATTTTTGTATTTTTTTATTTTGGACTGTATAAATTGGAATAGACACTGTACTTTTGATTCATTTTGTTTTGTTTTGTTTGTTTGTTTGATTGTTTTACGTGTTTTGTGTGGTTTGTACATTCTTAGTTTCAAAATTAGCCGATACGCTCCACGAAGCGATCGTGATCGAACCACGGGATCGAGGGGTGCCTAACACCTTCCCCTCGGTCAACAGAATTCCTTAGCCGGAATCTCTGTTCGTAAACCAGTTTAAAGAGTCAAATGATTTTGAAAATGATTTTCCAATGGTGACTTGGCACACCAGATCATGCCAAGTGGCGACTCTAAGTTTTGAATGTAAAAGGTCCTTTTCGAAACAAAGTATCTTTATTTTGTCACTTTAATAATAAAAAATCCTTTCGAACTTAAAATTGAAATCTTTATGGAGTTGAAAAAGGGGTGTGACAAACCAATTTCAATTCTCAAATGAGATACCATTTCACCAAACCATAATCAAGTAAACCAACCACGAGTCAAAATAAACACGTATCATCACCAACAAGGACCAAATAACAAGCAATATTCAATCCAACACCAAATATAATAAACAATGAAATAAAAAGAGAAAGAGAGTAGAATTGGACCTCAATTTGGAGCTTTCAAACTCAATGTTATTCGAATAAAGAGAGTCCACACCCGAAAACCTCGAGCCGAACCTTAACACCAATAATCCAACTCGACAATGAGAAATAATAACCCGTTCACCGTCACTGTTCACCGAACTGTTCACGCTTTTACTGTTCACTTTGTTACTGGTCACGCTATTACTGTTCACCGGCACTGTTTACGTCGGATTCCCATTGTCCAGACCCTTTTTCTGTCTCGATTTTTTTCTCTCGCGCGATTCTCTATTTCTTTCCCTCATTTTTTTTGTTCTTGTGAGGAAGATGATTTGGTGATTATTGTTATTGTGAAGAAGATAATGATGAAAGAATGAGCCTCTCGCTTTTTCCCTTTTAAAATTTTCTTTTATATTTTTTATTTGGTTTTTCTTTTTCTTTATTTTTTATCCTATGTGGAAGCATATAATTGGTGGCTTGTGGGAATAAGTGTGTGGCATATGAAAAAGTTAGTGTGGCATGTGAAAAGATGAGGGTGGCGTGTGAAAAAATGAGTAGGACGTGTGCCTTTTGCATGTATCCAATGAAAAATGAAAAGTGAGGTGTTGAGGTGGCATAGTGAGGTGACAAAGATGCTATGTATTTAATTATTTTCAATTCTTTTTTTTTTTTTGGAGAAATTATTAATTAAACAAAAGTATAGTAAGGTGAATAAAATAAAAATAAAAATAAAAATAATTAAAAAAAATAATTAAAATATTTTCAGAAAAGAATAAAATTACGTGTCTACATATATAATAAGGTAAACTTTGTCAAATATTAGTTTATAGACTTTACTTTTGACATCTAATTGAAAATTTTAAATAATTTCATTATTTTAATAAGCAAAAAAGGCAGTACAAAGGACAGTGTTCTCGATTTCATGAGATTAAATATAAAGATCTAAATATTTTAGGGCAAAGTCTCGAGCACTTTCAACTTCCTTTAGATTAAGGAGTATTTATTTTAGTTTTAAAAAAATAAGTTTAGGAGCTAAATTCTTTTTTTTTTTTTAACTTGAAATTGTAAGAAACTCTTTTTAGACTTTGAATAGTTAGAAATATCTACTCATATTTTAGTGCTACAGACACTAATTAACGTAAGACACACGTGCAAAATACGTACACCAAGCTAGTATATTACAAAAATGTGAAGAACTTCTAATACTACCTTTTATTTGTGTGTTAACATATATAAAATTTTAACGTGATATGAATAAGGATTCATATATAGCTAATCAACCCAACTCGCTCAGGGGTTGAGACATGTTATAATTGTATTGTAAATATAGAAGGAAAGCTTTGGAGTAACAAGAATGTAATCAAGAGGTCATGAGTTTGAATTGTGAAAATAGTCTTTTAACAACAAAGTGAAATAAAATTATGTATATTAAATTATTGTGATTCATCGCAACTGAGTTTGGAGCGTCGAATTTTGACGCGATTCAAACTAAGATTTTGTCATAATGGACATCCCAAGTCCAACCAGACTCTTCTCGAACCCCGCACATAATAAAAATTTTAATTCACCTGTCTGCCTTTTCTTTTTTAAATTGTGGGTGTCCATTCCTGATGTGGTCCAGTTTAGCAGGTTGTTATTTTCTTTCATAGTAATTGGCCATACAACCACTGAAGAATGACTTGGCAAGTCCTTTTTATCCATAAATAGGGTCGTTATTTTCGGGTCAAACACTGACATTTTAATTTGACCCGATCTTTTATTTTGGTACTTTAGGTGGATGGTGTTTATTAAACACCTAAACTAGTCATAAACTATGTCACTTTTACACTTTTTGCTAACTTGACAAAGTGAGTGTTCACGTGACAACTTTATTTTAGCTCATTTTTTATTTAATTTTATCTTCTTCTTTCCCATTTTTTCATCCCAGTATATTTTACCATTTTTTCAAGCTCAAACTCCTTTAATGATACTCCCAAACCCCCTCTATTTCTCAAAAAATAATTCATTAGAATATTTTTTTTTCATGTCACTTCTAACAATATAACCTAAAAAGCAAAGAAAAATAAAAATATTGTTATGAATGTATTTACATTATAGTGAATATTAAGAATATGGATAAGATCTAGTTGATATATATCAGGATTTCAAGTATCTGTCTTTTAATCAGAAATTAGGAGTAAATTTTCCCTATAAATAGAAAGGTTACATTCATTGTGAATCATCCTCAATAATGAGAAATAAGAATTACTCTATATTCTCTCTATTTGTTCTTGCTTTATATTTTCTTGTTCTTACTTTATACTTTATAACATGTTATCAGCACTAGACTCTGTCAAACAAGGTGAGATTATTAATCTAAAGGTAAATTTAAGGTTAGTAATTTCTTATTTTATTTGTCTTTTGTTACTAAATGATATAATTATTGTTGGATTTGAGGAAAAAAGGAATAATTGGTTTGGAAGTTGGAACCATTTATATTTTAAATTTACTCCTCAAAAACAATATTATCAAAAGAGTTGATAATATGTTGGGTTCAATTCTTATGAATTTATGCCTAAGACGCCTTTATATGGATAAGACGTTGAGTTTGAATCTCAATGCACCATATTGATGATATTATGATGGCTTAAGGCAAAATAATGAGTATTTGGTGAAATATGTCCCATCAAATTGCTCCATTCCTTGAATTGAATGTGGTAGCAATAAATCATATGTATGCCTCAATTTGCTTTTGTAGCAGCTATCATAATTTGATACGTTTAAGACATGATTATATTTCATTTCTGGGGAATGAGAAGCTTATTAATGCAAAAGTGCACTTGGTTGTGATGGTATCACAACTCACCTCCGAAAGAGGCTGAATAATTGAGAAAAGTTATTTTGAAATCTACTTCTAAAGTAGTAAATCTGAAATTTATTCATGTAATAGTAAATCTGAAATTTACTAAAGAAATTAAAAAGGTACATGTCATGGTAAACTTGGAGTTTACTAGTATAAAAGTTCATAAATTGATATGAACGATTACGATATCCCAAAGATGTGCATACTGAGTATGTAACATATATTGAAGAATTAGAAAATTCTTCATTACTTTTATGTTGCTTGTTCTCATAATAAGTTAGTTGGACCAACTAATATTGAGATTGGATCCCTTAAAATATGAAAAGTATAAAAGGTGAAAATGGACCCCTTCACCAGTCATGTGATCTATTAAGATGCATCAATATAAGATGATCACATGTGCGTTTATTGTCAACCTGCAGTTTGACATTCATAAAGTTGCTTGCTCAATACAATAAAATTTAGTTAAGAGCATAACTTTCAGATTGTGCAATCAAGACAATTCATCTTGATGATCATGGTTTAGCATCGGATGCCTTCAATAAATAGTTAAACCATTGAGAATAAAGCTTCATGTGGTGGTTTGAAATATTATATACAAAAGTACTTGTATGTATCAAACCAATAAATTATGATTAATTTTCCCTCAAAGTTGGTTTTAAGTCAGAAATCACACGTTGTCCATCTAATAGTTAATGTGTGGTATACGATTAGTGAATAGACCATGATGCACAAAGATGGATTCCTCAAAGAAGAAGTAGGATGCATGTTAGTTTTCCTAACATAAGGGGGAGATTATAAGCAGCTACGAAATATGTTAGGAATTATCATCAGATCCCCATTCAAAAGATAATTCACGTAAAATGTCCAAAGCATCTCATATTTAAGCTGTAAGTGCTCCTATTTTATGTCCCTAAAGGACAAAATCTATGCATATGTGAAGAGTGGTAGATCAATCGGTTCTAAATGAAATAATCTTTGAAAAGGATAAGGAGCAAATAATCATAATAAGAAGGTAATGTGCTCTTAGAACCTACGATATAACACTTCATGAAATCTTATGAGAGGTTCCGATACTTGAAAATAATGAAGTGATGAGATCTCAAAATGTTATGTCGCATTGTGAATTGATACGAAATAATATATCATTAATATCTTTGATACAATATTGACGCAATATTGTGAAGGATTACGAGGATCTGAATTCTACATTAATTTAAGCATGTTGATGTAGAAACATTTATCGAGTGACATGAAAGAATGCATCTTGGTAAGCATAAAACTTATTTGATTTGCAATTCAAACACTTGAAGATGTCACTAATGAAATGTTAAATATTGTCACTTGACAGAATTTACATGAAAACTTTTAAGGATTCAAAATGTTTGAAGCATATAAAAGTTTCTGGGAAACTTATTTATAATCCTTATATTGTATAAGCTTATCATTTGAAAATTATTGAAACTCTTGGAAAGTTTTCAAAAGTAGTAGATTATTTGCTGAAATAAGAAATATACCGAATTGGATTGGTTATGAAGTACCATATCTTGGTGCAAGTAGTGCATTAATATATCTTGCAAATACTGCAAGGCCTGATATAACTTTTTCAGTCAATTTGTTAAGCAAGGTATATTTCTGCTTCTACGAGGAGACATCAAAATGGGATAAAATATATGGGTTTATTTTATTATAAAGAATGAAGTTCTGATCTTATTGGTTATGCTGATGTTGGGTACTTATTTGACCCGCATAAATCTCAATCTCAAACATATAATGTATTCACATGTGGGGACACTGTCATATCTTGGAGATATGCAAAGCAGTCTATCTAGCCACTTCATTGAACCATGATGAGATAATAGCTATTCATGAAGCTAGCCAAGAATGTGTATGGTTGAGATTCACAATATATCTTATTCTAGAAAAATGTGGTTTAAAATGTGACAATGTACCCATAATTTTATACAGAGATAATGCAGCATGCATAGCATATCTTAAGGGAGGATTCATAAAAGGAGATAGAATGAAACACAGTTCATCAAAGTTTTTCTACATACATGAGCTACAAAAGAATGGTGATATTAACGTACAACAGATTCGTTCAAATGATAATGTGGCTGATTTATTCACCAAGTCTCCTCAAATTGCAACTTTCAAGAAGATGGTGCACAAGATCGGAATGGAAAGGATCAAGGATGTTCTCATTAGGGGGAGCAAATGCGCGCTATACTTTTTTTTCAAGGTTTTGTCCCACTGAGTTTTCCTTGTAAGATTTTTAATGAAGCAGCTTATATGTGTATTGTTAGAGATATGTACTCTTTTTTCTTCACTAGATTTTTTATTCCACTGGGTTTTTTTCTAGTAAGATTTTAATAAGTCACATTATCTTTCAATTAAACATTCAATGGGGAGTGTTATGAATGTATTTACATTATAGTGAATGTCTATCAAGAATATAAATAAGATCTATCAAGATCTAATAAGATCTATCAAAATCTAGTTGATATCTATCATGATTTAAAGTATCTGCCTTTTAATCAGAAACTAGGAGTAAATTTCTCCTATAAATAGAAGGGTTTCCTTCATTGAAAATCATCCTCAATAATGAGGAATAAGAGTTACTCTCTATTCTCTTTATTTGTTCTTGTTCTTGCTTTATATTTTCTTGTTCTTACTTTATATTTTATAACAAATATCTAAAAATATATGTACGATTTTTTTTAAAACTAATAAAATTTAATTTATAATTCAAACACGAACCCTTAAAGAATATACTCCCTCAGTCCCAAATTATCCGTCCCATGTTTTACCCTTAAACATGAACCCTTATAAATCCCACGTTTTAACCTTCATATTAATTATTTTTTCTTCAAACTAAAATGTAAACATCATTTAATTAGGGTACTATGGTAAACTAGCCATGCTATTATTTATTTTTCTTAATCAATGTGTGATCTCCTTATTTTCCTATTGAATGAATCAATCATGCATTTAAGCTAAGATAGTTAAAGAAGTACTTCTCCAACCTATAAAAAGTTGGGAAAAAGCTCAAATATGCCACTGAACTATCAGAAACGACACATTTATGTTATCCGTTAAAAGTTGGGCTCATTCATGCCATCGTCGTTATAAAACTGGTCCATCCATGCCATTACTTTTTAACAGTGGTTTTCTAAAAAATTGATTTGCCACGTGGCCTCTTATTAGAGGTCCACGTCATTTTTTTTTTTTTAGATTTGATCCATTAAGAAGAATTCACCCACACCCAACCTATCACCTTAACCCACTTTAATATTACTCTTATTTTTTACCCTAGATTTAAACATATATATACTCATTTAGTCTTCGAACATAAAATTTACACACTTGAATACTACGTTTAAAATAATACAGGTTAGAATAATTAATAATTTAAAATGGTAAATGAATAAATTGTGATTAAAAATTAATTTGTTTTGACTCTCGAAATCCAAACATCATCACATAATTTAGGACGAAGAGAATACCACATAAATGAAGGACCACAACTTTTAATTAGGAAGAATACCTAAAAATCCCTTCTAAATTTGAATTATAAGTTTTATTATTGAATTATTGGTAGTCTTAATTATTTCGTGAATTTGGCTATTTGGTAGCCTTTATACTCTTTTACGTGGATGAGACGTAGAGCATAACTTTTTTCTGCGTGGTTAGATTCTTTAATATACACATTAAAGATCCATTAATATACACATAAATAGTGTCTGCGTGAGTAGGTACCAAACAAAACTAAAAAATATGTGGACTGAAAACACCTTACGTACCTGGATGGTGGTCTTTTATTTATTTTATATTTTTTTAAACTCTAACATGCCTAAAAATAAATTATGCTCTACGTCTCGTCCACGTTAAAGAGTATAAAGGCTACCAAATAGCCAAGTTCACGAAATAATTAAGACTATCAATAATTCAATTATACAACTTATAATCCAAATTTAGAAGGAATTTTTAGGTATTCTTCCTAATTAAAAGTTGTGGTCCTTCATGTATGTGGCATTCTCTTCGTCCTAAATTATGTGATGATGTTCGGATTTTGAGAGGCAAAACAAATTATTTTTTAATCGCAATTTATTCATTTGACATTTTAAATTATTAATTATTCTAACCTATATTATTTTAAATGTGGTATTCAAGTGTGTAAATTTCATGTTCGAAGACTAAATGATTATATATATGTTTAAATCTAGGGTCAAAATTAAGAGTAATATTAAAGTAGGTTAAGGTGATAGGTTGGGTGTGGGTGAATTCTTCTTAATGGATCAAAACTTAAAAAAAAAAAAATTAAAAATGACGTGAACCTCTAATAAGAGGCCACGTGGCAAAGCAGTTTTTTTTAAAAACCACCGTTAAAAAATAATGGTATGGATGGATCAGTTTTATAATGTGATGGCATGAATGAGCCCAAATTTTAACGGATGACATAAATGAGCCATTTCTGATAATTCAGTGGCATATTTGAGCCTTTTCCCTTAAAGGTTTTCCCCTCCTAGATCTTTTCTTCAACATTCTTCTTTAAGTATTTCTCTTAGCTTAACAAATATTGCTTAGAGTAAAATTTTGATTCTTGGAGGGAAAAAAACATGCTCAAAAAATTGTGATGGTTCCATGGTTAGCACATGGTCATGCAACCCCATTTTTTGAACTTGCCAAAAAGCTCTCAAAACATACCTTCCATATCTATCTTTGTTCTACTTTTGCTGTCCTTAATTTCCTCAAACAAAGCCAAAAAAATTATTACTACTTGTCATTAAACAATACAAGTAGTATCGAACTCATAGAACTTCACTAGCCATCGATGCCCGAACTTCCTTCACACCACCACAACACCAAAGGCCTTCCTCGACATCTCTATCGAATTCTTCGTGACGCCTTTCAAATGTCTGGTGAAAGCTTTTCCAAAATCATCAATGATCTCAGCCCCGATTTGATCATATACGATTTCTATCAGGCATGGGCTCCGGATATCACATTATCAAGAAATATTCCTGCTGTTAAATTTTTTGTTACTTGTGCTGAAGCAAATTTTTTTATGTATCATCTTTATTTACACGATGGTGCTATCGATGATTTCCCTTTCCCGAAACTCGGCCTCTCTGACTATGAGATAGAAACACTATTTCAATCAAGGAGTACTGAATCTATAACAACATTTATGGAAAAGATGTTGTGTTTGAGTACAGTCAAAATGTCTTCTAACATCATTTTGATAAACAATTGGAAGGAAACAGAGGTTAAATATGTTGGGTTCAAAGTGTGTATGAAGTGTGAATGGAAAATGGAAAATGGAAAATGGAAAATGGTGGAGGAAAGGAGACACCCAATTTAGAAAGTGTACTTCAAATTGGAAAGTTCACTAATTCTCCCACATTGGTGGGAGAAGGAAACTTTGGAGTGTTTATAATAAGAACACTTACTTCACATGGTAAGTGAGGCAAGAAATAAGAGATGCCTAGTACTGTCGTCGCTCGCTCGGCTTCGGCTTCGAATTTCGCTTCTATCTTTTTGGACAATATTTTTTAGTTTTGGTACTCCATTGATACATGCATACAGAAGTTCGAACTGATGCATTACTTCATCGAACTGGTGCCACTGTTTTAGTGAACTGATCACTATTTCAGTAAACTGATGCATTATTTCGATGAACTGACAGTCTTATTCACGAAATGGCATGCCTGTTCAGAACAGTCGCACTGTTTGGACGAATGGACATGAATTTTTAGAAAAGTTTACACCTTTTAGATGAACCTTTGCCACTTTTCAGAAGAGGCATCTTGTGGCTATATAAACCTGCTTTCATCCACAGGTTTACATACGAAAATTTTTAGAATACAAAATACTTCCTGTCTTACAAATTACTCTGTGTGATCAATCGAAATGTTCTGTGCATTCGAAGATATTCCAATTGTTTGAGGTGCTGCTATTTAGTCTGTTTGGCCATTTTATCCTAGGAGGGAGAATTCCACAACCTTGGGTACAGTGAGAGGAATTATTTCCTTAAGGAAACTCCGTGAATTCGGACGACTTGACCTTATTCATTTCTGTTTCATCTACTTTCTGAAAGAATAAAATACACCTCTTGGAAAGGTCATTTTGATCTTATGTTGAGGGTATTTGATATACTTCATTGTGTTCTTGTTTATACTTGAACTCTAGTTGAAGTTATTGTTCTGCATATACAGATTCTGTGTACCCAAAGTACAAACGAAAAAATAAAAATCTTAAGGAAATAATTGATTTTTCAGAATCTGTATAACTTATTTTTGGAGATTAAAGCTTTAAGCTTTCTACTCCGCTTGAATCTAACTAGTGATTAGAAGACATAAAATCTTTATCACAAGTTAAAGTTCACTTGGTTGACGATTTGAAGTTATAAAAACTTCATCGTTAATTAGAAATAAAAAGAAAAGTTGAAAAGTTATTTAACTTTATAAGTAGTATTTTGAAAATGCTAAATTTTTCTGTTTTGTGTTGACAGGAAAGATGACTAACAAAAGTCAAATGATGGATGCGACAACGTCTGTGGGGTAAACTAATAATCAAGTCGCACAAATGCTCCGCCAACAATGGCACCGGCGAAGAAGCCCGAAAAATTTTTGGGCATTGACTTCAAGTGGTGGCAGCAAAAGATGTTCTTTTACCTCACCACTTTATTTCTGCAACAGTTCACTAGCGAAGACGCTCCTGAGGTGCCCGAGGAAACCTCGGACAAAGACCGCTTCGTTATTGTAGAAGCTTGAAAACATACGGACTTTCTTTGCAAGAATTATATTCTGAGTGGTCTCCAAGATGACCTCTATAATATTTATAGTGGAACCAAGACATCAAAGGAACTGTGGGGGGCACTTGAACAAGAATATAAGACGAAGGATGCGGGAATTAAGAAATTCCTTGTTGCATGGTTCCTAGACTTCAAAATGATAAATAGCAAATCTGTTGTCTCTTAAGTACAGGAGTTGCAAGTCATCATACATGATCTCCTAGCAGAAGGTATATCTTTGAAAAATACATAAGTTGAATAAATTAAAAATGTTCTTAATATTCACATAAACTGTTTTGTAGGTTTAATTGTGAATGATGCTTTCCAAGTAGTAGCGATAGTTGAGAAGCTACCACCTTTGTGGAAAAACTTCAAAAACTACTTAAAGCATAGACGCAAGAAGATGACTGTTGAAGATCTTATTGTCCATCTTCGTATTGAAGAGGATAATAAAGCTACCGAAAGAAGGTCAAAGGGGAATTCTACAATTAATGGAGCACATATTGTAGAAAATGACCAAAACAATTCCAAGAAAAGGAAGAAAGTTGAACAAGGAAGTAATCAACCTAAGAAAAATTAAAGTTCAAGGGAAAATGCTTCAACTGTGGGAAGATTGGCCATAAGTCCACAGATTGTTGTGCCCCAAAGAAAGGCAAGAAGAAGGATCAAGCAAATATGATTGAATCCAACAAACAATGCGATGATCTGTGTGCTATGTTCTCAGAATGCAACTTGACGGGAAATCATCGTGAATGATGGATGGATTCTGGTGCCACCTGCCATGTATGGGCCAACAAGGAGTTGTTTTCGTCATTCGCTCCGGCTCATGTAGAAGACATGATCTACATGGCTAACTCCGCTACGGTTAAGGTAGAAGGAACAGGAAAAATTTGCTTAAAGATGACTTCCGGAAAGCTCTTGACACTTAACAATGTCTTGTATGTTTCAGAGTTACGTAGAAATTTAATTTCTGTTTCACTTCTAGACAAGAACGGATTCAAATGTGTAACTGTTTCTGAAAAAATTGTAATTAGCAAAGGAGAAATGTATTTAGGAAAAGACTATCTGACCGAAGGCCTTTATAAGATGAATGTAATGACTGTTAAGATAAATAAAAGTTTGAATTCTTCTTATTTGCTTGAGTCTTATGATTTATGGCATGAATGTTTAGGCTATGTTAATTACAAGATATTACGAAAATTGATTAACTTAGAAGTTTTGCCAAACTTTGAGTGCAATAAATCAAAGTGTCAAACGTGTGTGGAATCGAAGTATGCAAAGCATCCTTATAAGTCCGTTGAAAGGAATTTCAATCCCTTAGACTTAATACACACTGATATTTATGATATGAAGTCAACACCATCACGTGATGGGAAAAAGTATTTCATAACTTTTATTAACGATTGCACTAGATATGATATGTCTACTTGCTAAATAGTAAGGATGAAGCAATAGATGCGTTTAGGCAATATAAAACTGAAGTTGAAAATCAGTTAGACAAAAATATCAAAATGATAAGAAGTGATAGGGGCGGAGAATATGAATCTCCCTTTGTGCAAATATGTGTAGAGAATGGAATTGTCCATCAAACTACGGCCCCGTATTCACCTCAATCTAATGTAATTGAGGAAAGGAAAAACCAAACTTTGAAGAAAATGATGAATGCCTTACTTATAAATTCTGGTTTACCGCAAAACCTATAGGGGGAGGCTATCCTTACGGCCAATCGTATACTCAACAGAGTTCCCCATAGTAAGACACAATCAATTCCTTACGAAAAATAGAAAGAAAGGAAATCCAATTTGAAATATTTTAAAGTGTGGGGGTGTCTAGCGAAGGTTCAAGTTTCTATACCTAAAAGGGTTAAGATAGGACCTAAAATAGTGGACTGCGTGTTCATAGGATATGCTAAAAGTAGTAAAGCATGTCAATTTTCGGTTCATAAATCTGAATATCCGGATTTAATGAAAATACAGTAATTGAATCAGAAAATGTTGAATTCTTTGAAAACATTTACCCATAAAAAATTCGCCATGAACAGTCAAGTGGAGGATCTAAATAACCTCTAGATGAACCAAGTGAGAATATACATAATGAAGAAAATCTAAGATGTTGTACACGTCAAAGAACATCAACTTCATTTGGATCGAATTTTGTAACATTTCTCTTAGAAAATGAGCCTCAAACATTTAAAAAAGCGATGTCGTCGTCAGACTTATCCTTTTGAAAAGAAGCAGTCAATAATGAGATAGATTCAATCTTAAGAAACTATACATGGGAATTGGTTAACCTTTTTACCAAAAATAAACCTTTAGGTTCTAAATGGATCTTTAAAAGAAAAATGAAGGTGGATGGTACTATTGACAAATACAAGGCAAGACTTGTAGTAAAAGGCTTTAATCAGGAGGAAGGCCTTGATTACTTTGATACATACTTGCCAGTAAATAAGATAACCTCGATTCGAATGTTAATTGCCTTGGCGGCGGTATATGATCTTCAAATCCTTTAAATGGATGTGAAAACTGCATTTCTAAATGGAGATTTGGAGGAAGAAATATACATGGAACAACCTGAGGATTTTTTAGTTCTAGGAAAAGAAAATAAAGTGTGTAAACTTGTTAAGTCACTTTATGGACTAAAACAAACACCTAAGCAATGGCATGCAAAGTTTGACCAAACCATGTTGGCAAACAGATTCAAGATAAATGAATGAGATAAATGTGTATATATTAAAGACACATCAAATCACCAAGTCATTGTTTGTTTATATATGGATGATATATTGATCATCAGCAGAGACATTTTTGATATAAATGCAACCAAACGAATGCTCGAGAGCAAGTTTGATATGAAAAAACTTGGAGCTGCAGATGTGATCTTAGGTATAAGAATCCATTAAACTCCACAAGGGTTAGCATTTCACAGTCTCATTATATCGAAAAAGTACTTGATAAGTTCAAGTATATGGAATTTGGTATTGGCAAGACTCCATTGGATGTGAACTTTGCACTTCGAAAGAATGAAGGTGAAAGTGACTCACAATTGGAGTACGCAAGAGTATTGGGATGTTTAATGTATATAATGAGCTGTACACAACCATACATAGCATGTGCAATTAGTAAATTGAGTCGGTACACGAGTAATCCCAACAAAACTCATTGGATAGCAATGAAAAGAATTTTGGGGTATCTTAAATACACTCAAAAATATGCTTTGCATTATAATAAATATCATGCGGTACTTGAAAGATATAGTGATGCAAATTGGATCACCGAATCGAACAAAGTAAAATCCATAAGTGGATATGTATTTACTATCGGTGGAGGAGTAGTTTCTTGGAAATCATCCAAACAGACTTGTATCGCTCGCTCTACAATAGAATCTAAATTTATCGCATTAGATAAAATCGGTGAAGAAGTGGAATGGCTCTGGAATTTCTTGGAAGATATTCCGTATTGGCTCAAGACAGTGGCACCAGTATGTATACACTTTGATAGCCAAAAGACAATAGGTAGGGCAGGGAGCATGATGTACAACGGTAAATCTCGTCACATACGACGGAGACATAATACCGTTAGGGAAATTTTATCTAGTGAAATTATCACTATTGACTATGTAAAGTCAAAGGATAATATGTCGGATCCACTTACAAAAGGCCTATCTAGAGAAGGAGTGGAAAAAACATCCAAGGGAATGAGTTTAAGGCCTAGGACGAGTCAGCATGGCGGTAAATCTACCTAACAGATTGGAGATCCCAAGAGCTAGGTTCAAGGAGATCAAACAAAGTAATGTCTGACAGGTTCAACATTGTCAATTACCCAACCCATTCTCATTATGTAGACAATGTATAGTAAACTAGGATAAGATTTAAGGTGAAAAGTCTTTTAGTGATTATCTAAATTTGGCAGATTTGACCAAACGGTTTAATCTACAGGATTGAATATTTAGAAATCACCTATGTGAGGGGAAAGTTGAAGTCGCTTCAAAGAGAATGTTAGTAAAGGCCTATTCTCTAAGCTCTCATGAAATCGTGACGTGTTCATGATTGAAAAGAACAAAACCATGAGAACCATAAACGTTAAAAGGCTGGTTGTGTGACATGTATTGTCTAGGTGTACATTAAAGCTCGACGGTTCAAAGATATCAAATCTACCGATTGACCGAGTGCATCCGATGTATGTTCACTACGAAAAGTTCAAAGGGAAACCCACTTATCCAGATGCAATCAGTCTTTGCTTGATGATCACATACTTATCCGTAAAAATTTTATGAAAAATAGTCATTCCCCATTTATGTGGGGGATTGTTGGGTATAAAGTGTGTATGAAAAATGGAAAATGGTGGACGAAAGGAGACACCAATTTAGAAAGTGTACTTAAAATTGAAAAGTTCATTAATTCTCCCACATTGGTAGGAGAAGGAAACTTTGGAGCATTTATAATAAGAACATTTACTCCACATGATAAGTGAGGCAAGAAGTAAGAGATGCCTCGCGCCATCGTCGTCTTCGCTCGCTCGGCTCGGCTTTGGATTTGGCAAATGATTGATCGATGAGATCTATCTTTTTGGACAAAGTTTATTTGATGAAAATAAAGAAATTTAGACAGAAATCTAATCCGAAAATACAAAAAACACAGTAAAATATTTTCTGGTTTTGATACTCCATTTATACATGCATACAGAAGTTCAAATTGATGCAATACTTCATCGAACTGGTGCCACTATTTCGGTGAACTGATGCACTATTTTGGTGAAATGATGCACTGTTTCAGTAACTGATGCATTGTTTCGACGAACTGACACACTTATTAACGAAATGGCATGCTTGTTCAGAACAGTCATACTGTTTGGACGAATAGACATGAATTTTCAGAAAAGGTTACACCTTTTAGATGAACCTTTGCCACTTTTCAGAAGAGGCATCTTGTGGCTATATAAACCTGCTTTCATCCACAGGTTTACATACGAAAATTTTCAGAATACAAAATACTTCCTGTCTTACAAATTACTCTATGTGATAAATCGAAATGTTCTGTGTGTTCGAAGATATTCCAATTGTTTGAGGTACCGCTACAATTGGTCTGTTTGGTCATTTTATCCTGGGAGGAAGAATTCCACAACCTCGGGTACAGTGAGGGGAATTATTTCCTTAAGAAAACTCCGTGAATTCGGACGACTTGGCCTTATTCATTTCTGTTTCATCTACTTTCTGAAAGAATAAAATACACCTCTTGAAAAGGTCATTTTGATCTTGTGTTGAGGGTATTTGATATACTTCATTGTGTTCTTGTTTATACTTGAACTCTAGTTGAAGTCATTGTTCTGCATATACAGATTCTGTGTACCCGAAGTACAAACGAAAAAATAACAAAATATATGCAGTACTTGTCCTCTATAACAAATAAGAAGATTTTAGGTGTTGGACCACTTATAGGACAAATTGATCAAAACACTAGTAGTGGTGACAATATTTCTCCGGACGATTTGGATATCATTCAATGGCTAGACAAAAAAGATCGATTTTCAACTGTTTACGTTGTATTTGGAAGTGAAAATATATGGTTGAAGGAAAATATTCAACAGATTGCTCGTGGAATCGAGCTAAGTAATGTGAACTTTCTATGGGTACTAAGGTATCCAGGACGCGATGGACGAATGTGTGATGTTGAAGAAGTTTTGCCCGAAGGGTTTGTGAAAAGAGTAAAGGACAGACGAATTGTTGTGTCAAAATGGGTGTCATATGCCCAAATCATGAGGCACCCGAGCATCGGAGGATTCTTGAGTCATTGCGGATGGGAATTCTACAATTGAATGTATGCATTTTGGGGTTCCACTAATTGCCATGCCATTTAATCTTGATCAACTTCCAACTGCAAAATATGTGGTTGAGCTTGGCTTTGCTTTGGAGGTTCGGAGAGATGAAAACGTAAGGTTGGAAAGAGAGGAGATTGCGAAAGCCATAAGAAACGTTATTGTGGAGAAGAAGGAAGAAGAATTGAAAGCGAAATCGGGAGAATTGAGTGAGAAAATAAGAGAAAAGGGAATTTAATATTTAGTAATTCACATTCACAATTAACATTTAACAGCAAATTCGCATACGCCGCAGGCTGTTTATGGATTGTTTTAGTGACTCAAATATTTTATGGACTATTTTGGTGACTTTGAACTGTTTTATGGACTATTTATGTAAGGTTATATTATATGTAATGATTAATGATGTTATGTATTATGTTAAACTTATGATTATTTCATTTCGTTTCATCCATGTTGAGTTATTTATAATTATTTATATTTAGGAATGAAAATAGGTTTGAAAAAAATAATTTTTCTGAAAAAACCCATCAATTTTAAATGTTCAGTTATAAAAAAGAGAGACTAACTACTTTAATATTTCAAACCAAAATAAAAATCCGAAATAACCAAACCGAATTTGTTAAAACCGAACCAAACCGAATTTATTTCGGTTTGGTTACGAATGTCATTTTTGTCAATCCAAAAATCGATAAACTGAACTGATATTAAACAATCAGACCGAACCGACCGAACGCCCACCCCTACAATTTTTCCACCCCCAGCCCCCTCTCTAGCCTCCCCTCACAATTTTTTTTGTTTAAAAAATAAAAACTCTTTTTCTGTGTAGATTTACTTACTAAAATGTTTTAACATATGAAATTTATTTTGTTTCTGTATTTGTATCTTCCAAATTCAGGACTATCCATTCTTATTAATATATTTTATGCACATTCCAAAGTTAGCTTTTTGTGCGTAGATTTCCTAACTAAAATGTCAACATTATGTACTTCATTCAAAAATTGTTGTCATGTTTTGTTCATTGAGAGTCAATTTAATTATTTTTTAAAGTTATATTAAATTAAATTAATTTAATATTTTATTCTTAACATTAAATAAAATTCATTATATAATATTTTTTAAATCATTAGATTTATTATATTTAAAAAATAATAAAATAAAATTACCCCTATCATTTACTGTTTATTAATCCCTTAGACTTTTAAGTATTTTTTACAGTCAAATTAACTCAATATTGTGTTCACATTCAGTTTAAGGTCTCTTCTTCTATATATTTTTGCCTATTTAAAGTACTCAAAACTCCAAAACCTTGAATAACAAAACAAGAAACAAATATGGCATCTTCACTCAAATTTCAAATGCCAATTTTATTTTGCCTCTTCTTCTTCCTATCACCATTCTCTTTCTACGGCGCAACTGCATACTTCTTCAATGTTTATTGCATTGATGAAATGATCGATCCATTGACCATCGATTGTGTTATGAATGGTAACATTAAACTACCAACTGTTTCCCTTAAACAATCTGGAGTTCACAAATATCCTGTTGATGTCAACACAGGCCAATTAGAACCTACACTTTCTTGTAACATGACTTCTGGTCCTAGATATGGAAATTTCCCTCTTTTTCAATATAATAGAGATATACCTAGGTGTGAAATTAAGGACAAAAGGTGCACTTGGAATATAAGGCCAGAAGGTTTATTTCTCTTCTATGACTTAGGCCAGCATCTAATCTTCGAATGGTCAATGAGACCATGACCATGATCCAATTTGTAATATCGTCATAGAGTACGTATGTTATATACTTTATGACGATCATAACATATTTTTAATTCTTATGTTTTTGATAAAATGTTGGGGTGGACTTGTCGACCCTCATTAAGAATAGTAAGGTACACCTTGTACTGTCCTCTCTGATGATTTGTTATGGTAAAACTTGGTTAATTAATAAGAATAAGCTTGATTTATTGCGGATTGAATTCTACAATTGAACGTATGCATTTTGGGGTTCCACTAATTGTCATGCCATTTAATATTGATCAATTTCTAACTGCAAAATATGAGGTTGAGCTTGGTATAGCTTTGGAAGTTCGGAGAGATGAAAACGTAAGGGTGGAAAGAGAGGAGATCGTGAAAGCCATAAGAAACGTTATAGTGGAGAAGAAGGGAGAAGAATTGAGGACGAAATCCGGAGAATTGAGTGAGAAAATAAGAGAAAAGGAAAAACAAGATGTTGAAGAAGAAGTTATGGAGGAACTTAAGAAGCTTTGCTTGATGAACCAGAACAAGAAAAGTGTTAGAGTAGTATCTATTGATGTTTTGGTTCATGTCTTTACTGATGTTTGGTTCTTGTCTTCATTGGTGTTTTAGTTCATGTCTTTATTGGTGTTTGGTTCGGAAACAACTTTTCTACCTCATCTCTGAGGTACTGGTATGATCCCACTATATGAAAATATTCTGGGTATGTTGTTGTTGTCATCATCGTCTTTATTGATGTTTGGTTCATGTCTTTGTTGATGTTTTGGTTCATCCTTTATATGCTAATAAAGGGGAATCCGTTTTATTTCAGTTGCTCGGACTCTTATAAAAGTTTATTTCTGCATTTGCATCTCTCACAATTGGTTGACTACTTGAACTTTCACCTTGTTGGTGACGGTTGGATTTCCCAACTTTAATCTCCCTCCCCATTTTCCCACCCCCAACTTCCCCTCACAAAAATTTAGAAAAAGAAAAGAAAAAGAAGAAGCTTTTGTTGTGTAGATTTACTAACAAAAATGTTTAACATATGAAATTTATTTTGTTTATGTATTTGTATCTTCCAATTTGAGGATTGGCCATTCTTATAAATATATTTATGCACATTCCAAAGTTAGCTTTTTGTGTGTTCCAAATATGTATACTAGCTGCAGTTAGCTTAGAGTAGTTACCAGTTAGCTCAGCATAGCATTGTTACTGTTACATTGATTCTATTTGTATTGTAGATCACAACTAGCTATGACTTGGTTGATTAGTATTAGTTAATGAGTGGAGTGCACTGTCAAATAGAATGTTTTAGATGTTGAAATCTAATTTTTGCCCTACACAACTAAATTTAATCCTGAGTTTCTTCAGTTTTTAATAAACTAAAATAATTATTTCATCCAAAAAAAAAAAACTTAAAAGATTTTTTGTATGTGATTTTGTCATTTTAAGTAGCGATTATATACTATTATGTTCAGTTATACGAGATTATATAATTTGTTACTTAAATATTTATTTTACAAAATATCGGATTTAATTAAGGCTTATCTTGAAAATAAATTCAAATGATTAAAATCTTAATTTAAATATAATTTATTCTCAAAAATAATTTATTTGGATAAATATGCATTCATTTTATTAAATCAAGAAGCTCGAGATTAAAAAAAAAAGGTATTAATTCTTATCAAATTTTAATTTAATTTAGCCAATCTATTAGATTTGACCATAATTAAAAATTGGTCATAATTGCAATGCAATTCGTCAATTAATTTTTAATTTGGTCAAAATAAATAAATATGGCTAAATTTTAAATTCCAATTGGGGTTATATTTTAAATAACCCCAAAATTCTCAAGAACTCTCATAACTTTTACCCAATTCCCACCAAAAACTAAATTCAAATTGCACTATTCCCCCCAACTTTGTCCTTTTCCAATTTTGAAATTTAAAGATTGTACTATTTCCCCCCACATTATCTTCCACCTCACTTTATCTTTAATTTGTACATTCCAAAAAATCCCCTAAATGCTTTTTCTCCCTCATTGGTAGATGACAAGAAATAAATCTCTATCCTTTCCTATAAATACTTTTTTCCCACATTGGTGGAAAAAGAAAAAAAATACCCCATTCTCTCCTATACTACCACTACTTTGGTAGAGAGAGGGGGGGAGAAGGAAGAAAAAAAAAGGCTAGAAAGGTGAAAAAAATCCTTTTAAGAAAAAATAGTTATTTTTATTTAGTAAAAATTTTTGTTTCATAAGTTGATCGGCTAATCAAAATTTTTGAGTTGCCGGCGGTGTTTTTCGGTGGTGGTTGATTCCAACGAAGCTCGTAGTCTCGTTTTGCTGCCCCCAAAAAGTTAAACACACCTTTTTTTATTTTAGTTTTTATTATTGTTTTCTTCTTCATCTTTTTTCTACGTAGTTTGTAGATATAATTTTGTTTGCTGGGATTGTATGTTGTAGATGGCCTTGAAGGCCCTAGGACGTTGTGGTATCGATATTCTAATTGTTTTCATGTTCATGATATAAAAATGAGCTAGCAATAGTTGTATGTGCCTTTTTTTACTTTATTCTTTGATTATTTTGGATAAAGTTTCAATCTTTGCTTAAAAGATGTATTTATGCTTTGTTTAAACTCATTGTTGTTGGATACATTTATTTTTAGTATGTAAAGTTATTTTCATTATGTTTAGAAGAATAATTAATGTTGAATGTTTTGTCTTTTCACCTTATTCTTTGATTATTTGAATAAAGTTTAGATCTTTACTTGAAAAACGATACTTATGTCTTGTTTAAACTTATTGTTGGTAGATATATTTGTTTTTAGCATGTAAAGTTATTTTCTTTATGTTGAAAAGAATAGATAATATTGATTGTTTCTCTTTTTTTACTTTATTCTTTGATTATTTTGGATAAAGTTTAGATCTTTACTTGAAAAACAATACCATGTCTTGTTTAAACTTATTGTTGGTAGATATGTTTTTTATAGCATGTAAAGTTATTTATTTTATGTTGGAAGGATAGTTATTATTATTTGTTGCGCCTTAATAAAAATAGTAATTAGTTAAGTTAAGAATTTGTCATTTGCTTACTAATTATTTTAATGGATTTCAAAACTCTCATATAAGATATGAAGTGCTAGCTTTATTTTTCATCCAAGATGTTTATTCTTCTTTGTTCGCATGTTGTCTTTTCAAAATGATAAGAAAGTTCGAACTTTTGCGGCTAAATAAAATTATTTGAATATTTTTGACTCATGCATAGTATGATTGTGAAACTTTTGCTTTGCATTTTTTATTTGTTGACTCTCATTCTTGTGCAAGTGTGCTTATTCTTGTCATTCAAAAATTGGTTCTTGATAGTTTCTTTTACTTTGAAATATGTCACTTTTATGCCTTGAGCATATATTAATTTCTTTATCTTTTCTTTGCATGCAAAAAAATATCTAGAGTCCAAATGGACTCCTCTCCTCTTGCATTTCCTAATGGGTAAATGAGGCTCACCCCTTCGAGTCAAGTTCGAAGTTTAAACCCAAGGTCCACTACATGGCGTGCGGGTGCTAGAAGATAGACGAAGAAGGAAAATGGGTCAAAACCCATTGATGAGGTCACTAAGAGACTTGAAAAGTCTCAATTTTTATTATTCTCTTCTTTTTATTTATTCATTTAGTCATTTATTCATTCATTCATTCATTTCGGCCTCGAAGCCATAGTCGTATTTAATACAGGTGGAGCAAGACTCGAGCCAAATGCTCAAAAAATAGTTTAGAACGGGTGAAATGGGTCGGAAGCCCAACTAGACTAGGACAGGTCTTGTTGATTTGGGCCCAATGGCCTAAATCCTTTACTTTCTCCTCCCATCCCCTTTTATATGTTTATTTGTTTATTAGTTTTGTTTAGACTTAGTTAAAATCCCTACTAAGTCGCCTAAATCTATTTTATACAAGTCTTTTTTTTGAAAAAAAAAATCAAATCACTATTTCAACAAATTAATCTTTTCGAAGTTAATCAAAAGATGATTTTCAAACAATCCGGATAACTGCAAGTTAGCGGATGTTTTAGGTGCCTAACACCTTCCTAAAACGTTAATAGGAACCGCTTATCTAGAATCTTTAACTTAAAACGATTTTTCTATTTTGAATCGTTTGAAGTAACTTTTATAAAGGTTTCTTAAAGTTAGTTCGAGTGCTTGTACCTATAAAGTTAACTGGATTTGAAAATTATAGTTTGTGGAGTAGATCGGTGCGAATTGCTCTTCTAGAAAAGAGAAAATATGGCTTTGTTACTGGAGCTTGCAGCAAATAAATATACAAAGATGAACTTCATGAACAATGGGACCTGTAATGCGATTGTACTTTCATGGATTATGAATACAGTAAGTGAAAATTTACTCAGTGGAATTGTCTATGCTACTAGTGCTTATGCAGTCTGTGAGGATCTTAAGGAACGATTTGATAAGGTGAATCGTATGTGTAATTACCAATTATATCGCGAGATTAACATGCTTTCTCAAGGTACTGATTCTGGTTCAGTTTATTTTACAAAGATGAAAAGCTTATGGAGTGAGTATGATGTTTTAGTCCCAAATACTAGTTGTGGTTGCCCTAAATCTAAGGACTATGTAGATCATCTTTATGAATTGAGATTGCTCCAATTTTTTAGTGGATTGAATGAGTTATATGACCAGGATTGCAAGCAAATCCTGTTAAAGAGAGACATTTCTACTATTAACGAAGCATATGCCATGATTATAGAGGATAAAATTCAACATTCATCTTATATGATTACTGTGCATGAGAAACTAGAACCACTAGCTATGCAAGTGCATCGAAATAACAATTTGGATAAGGGAACTCGAATTATAGAGGAAGGAGATATGAATATTGTCCCCTCACAGGTCATACCAAGGATAATTGCTACAATTTAATTAGATACCCTACTAATTGGAAGCAAAAAAAAAAAGAAATCAGGATACAATGTTAGCACTAACAAGTCCTATGGTAGTGGATATGGCCATGTAGGACCTAGTCACAACTACTCTGATAATGGTGGAATGCAATCACACAGCAATGCCCAGTCCCATAGTGCAAGTTCAGTGACAAGACAATCAGATGTGGCTAGCACTAGTCAAGAGATGCATCATCCACAAGTGTCTAAGAGGCATACTTTTACTAGAGGAGAATATAATCAAATTATGATTATGTTGAGCAAAGACACCAAGGAAATGAAACAAGTCAACATGACAGCTATTACTACTTGTTTTCTATCCAAAAGTTATTCTCAAAGCTGGGTTATGGATTTAGGAGCCACACATCATGTGATACAACAAGGCATATGCCTAAGGATGGCAAAGGTTCATGTCAGTATCACCATGACAAGTCGCATTTACCCAATGGAGCTACAGTAGGTATATCACAAACTGTAGAAGACTATATTTCTGGAGATGAGCTGATTAAAGATGTTTCATTTGTGCTAGAATTCAAGCTTAACCTGCTCTCTGTAGCTAAAGTAACCAAGGAATTGTCTTGCTTTATTTATTTTTATCCCAATTTTTGTGTGTTTCGGGACCTCTTGAGTGGCAAGGTAAAGGAAATTGGTAGACAAGAAGGTGGACTTAATATCTTCAAGAATAACTGGAAGAAAAAACTTAACAACGCAGTGAACATGCATGATAAGATTACTGCAGAAGTTGTTGCTCACAGCAGCACTCTCTGGCACTAGAGACTTGGACATCCATCTTCACAGGCTTTAAGAGTTTTGAATATATTGAAGAATAATAAGGAGGTAAAGGCTTTACATAAATGTACATTATGACCACTTGCTAAACAAACCTGACTGTCCTTTCCTGTTAGTGAATCTAGATCATCAGCTTTCTTTGACCTTGTACATATGGGTATCTGGGGGCAAACAACAACAACAAACCCAGTGTATTCCCACATAGTGAGGTCTGGGGAGGGTAAGATGTACGCAATCCATACCTCTACCTCTAAAGAAGTAGAACGGCTGTTTCTGATAGACCCCCGGCTCGAGACACGGAATACTAAACAAATTCATAGTAAAGCATGGAACAAGATGGCATAACATAAATACGACACCCACAAGCAATAGGAAAAAGAGAAAAGTAAACAGATTCGTAATAAAGAATGAAACAAGGTATCATAACAAAAATAATACCCCCACCAAGTAATTCCCTACACTAGCGACCCAAACTGACCCTAGATTTCTGCCCTAATTCTCATCCTCCAGATCTTCCTATCTAGGATTATGTCCTCAGTGAGCTGTGACTGTTCCATGTCCCGCCTAATCACCTCTCCCCAGTGCTTCTTCGACCTACCCCTAACCCACCTAAAACCATTCAAATCTAGCCTCTCACACCTACGAACCGGGGTATCCATGCCCCTCCTCATCACGTGTCTGAACCATCTCAATCGAAATTCCCGCTTCTTATTCTCCACTGGAGTCACACCAACCTTCTCCCTAATAGTCTCATTCCGAATTCTATCCTCCCTAGTCAGCCCACACATCCAACACAGCATCCACATTTCTGCCACCTTCATTTTTTGATAATAAATACTATTTTCTGACTATGGTGGATGAGCATAGTAGATATACTTGGATTCATCTGTTACAGTTGAAGTCTGAAACTATAGTAGCCAGTAAAAACTTTATCTCTATAATCAAAACATAATTTGGTGTATTGATTAAGGTTATAAGGTCTGATAATGGGATAAAGTTTCTTAACTCACAGTGTAAGATGTTGTTTCAATATCTTGGCATTTTACATCAAACTAGTTTCCTTCATACACTACAACAAAATGGTGTGGTGGAGAGGAAGCATAGGCAACTTTTAAACATAGCTAGGGCACTCAAATTTTAATCTTATATACCTACCAGATATTGGGGATTGTGCAGAAAGTTGTTGACTACTTGATGAATAGGTTGCCTTCTTCAGTTCTAGCCGGTAAAAGCTCTTTTGAACTTATGTTCTCTAAGGAACCTAAACTATCTCATCTGAAAGCCATAGGCTGTTTATGTTATGTGACAGTAGTTCCCAAGGGAGATAAGTTCTCTAAAAGGGCCAAACCTACTGTATCAATGGGATATTCTAACACTCAGAAGTGTTATATCTTGCTAGACGTCCATACAAAGAAGTTGATAGTAAGTAGAGATGTTACTTTTTTAAGAGGATGTCTTTTCCTTAGCATAGTTAAAGCACATGCAGACTCCAGATGACACTCACAATGATGTATGCATGCCTAATTATTTGGTCTCAGCTGCTGAAGACACTGATGGTGATGGTGACACTCATGAGGATATCTAACATGAACCATCTCCACCTAGTGAAGATGCTAGTTCCATCCCTAATATATTACCTATTGCAAATGCAAATTATGATGCAGTTACCTACATGAATGCAGATTTATTTGGTGAAAATACAAATATGACCACTACATCAAGCAGGCCATCTAGAGTTTGTAAATCCCCTATATGGATACAGGTTTATGTTAATCCTGCTAGAAGCCAGAGATGTAAATATTTCTAGCTCATAATTTGTGCTACAGTAGAATGAGTAATGCTTATCAAAGCTACTTGAAAAATTTCTCAAATTAGACCGAGCCTTAATGTTTCAACCAAGCTATTAAGGATGATATATGGATAGCAATAATGCAGTTGGAAATTCAGGCTCTAGAAGCTAACAACACATGGATAGTTGTAAACTTACCAAGGTACAAGAACATTGTTAGTTCCAAATAGATATACAAGATCAAATACTAGGCAAATGGTGAAGTGGAGAGGTTTAAAGCAAGACTGGTAGCCAAGGGTTACAGTGAGCAGGAGGTATTGGACTATCATGAGACACTCACCTGTTGCAAAGATGGTGACAATGAGGTGTGTCATTGCAGTAACAGTTTTGAAAGGTTGGTGTATTCAATAAATGGATATCTACAATGCCTTTTGCAGGGTGACATTAAGGAAGAAATTTATATGGAACTGCCAGAAGGTTTTAGAAGGCAGGGGTAGAAGAAAGTTTACAAATTGCTCAAGTCATTATATGGACTTAAACAAGCTTCCAGACAATGGAATCTTAAGCTTACTTCTGCATTGACTACAATTGGATTTCCTCAAAATGCACATGATTACTCTCTTTTTACTCAAAGAAAGCATTTGATATAGTGATTGTTCTAGTGTATATTGATGATTTGCTTATTACTGGGTGCCTTAATTACTGCCACAAAGGAGGTGCTTAAGCAACAATTCAAGATGAAAGGTTTAGGTGATCTCAATATTTCTTGGGTATTGAATCTCTCAGGTTAGATTCAGGAGTCATTCTAAACCAAAGAAAATACATTCTTGAGCTTATATCAGACAGTGGACTCAGTGGTGCTAAGCCACCTTACACTCCTTTGGAATCAAATCTTGGACTAACTACTGTAGAGTATGATTAATCCATTGGTGTACATGGAGATGAGTTACTATCAGACATTTCCTCCTATCAAAGACTAATTGGCAAACTCATGTATGCTACCATCACTAAACCTGACATAAATTTTGTTGTACAAACTCTTAGTTCATGCAACAACCTAAAAGATCCCTTTGGTAAGCTGCCACTAGAGTAGTGAGGTGTCTCAAAGGTACAATTGGGCAATGAGTTCCCTTGGAAGCTCAAACTTCCACATCTCTTATTTGTTGGTGTGATTCAGACTGGGCTGTTTTTCCCGATACTAGAAGATCAGTCACAGGTTATGTGGTTTACTTTGGCAATTCTTTAATTTCTTGGAAGTCCAAGAAACAACAAACTGTATGCAGAAGTTCTGCTGAGGCTGAGTATAGGAGCATGGACATAACTGTGGATGAATTAACTTGGTTAGTTGGATTGTTTCAAAATTTCAGTGTTCCTATAAACATGCCTCTTCCAATGTTTAATGAAAACAATTCTGTCATTCAGCTAGCCAACAATTTTGTGTTCCATGAGAGAACCAAACACATTGAAATTGATTGTCACTTCATCAGGGATAAGATTAAGAGTGGTTTGATCCATGCTGAACATGTTTCTACTCATGATCAAGTTGTTGATCTGCTCACCAAAGGTCTAAGTCAGGCTCAACATTCACATCTATTTGGCAAGCTTAGTGTGCTCAACATCATGCACCCTGCAGCTTGAGGGGGATTGTTCCAAATATGTATACTAGCCGCAGTTAGCTTAGAGTAGTTACTAGTTGGCTCAACTTAGCATTGTTACTGTTACATTGGTTCTATTTGTATTGTAGATCACAGCTAGCTATGACTTGGTTGATTAGTGATAGTGATTGGAGTGAGCTGTCAAATAGAATGTTTTAGAAGGAGTTGGTTATTAGATATTTTGTATTACATTCACAGCCTATGTAAGACACAATATCTCACATTGTAACACAAGTTTAAGAAGCAGTTATAATTTTGATTCTTCCTCTTCCTTCTTAGCTCCATTAATGGAGTTTTAGCTAGCATTTTCACATTGTGTGTAGATTTTCTAACTAAAATGTCAACATTTGGAATTGATAGTATGTACTACCTCCATTTAAAAATGCTGTCATATTTTGTTCATCGAGAGTCAATTTGACTATTTTTTAAAGTTAGATTAGATTAAATTAATTTAATATTATATTATTTAGCATTAAATATGATTCATTATCTAATACATTTTTCAAATCATTAAATTTATTTTACTCAAAGAATAATATAATAACATTACTCCTATCATTTACTGCTTCTTAATTTCTGTTTCAATATAAATTGAAGTCATGTTTTCAATAAACTTGAATTCATTTTTTACAGTCAAATTAACTCTACATTGTGTTCACATTCAGTTAAGTTCTCTTCTTCTTTATTTTTTTTCCTATTTAAAGAACTCAAAACTCCAAAAAACTTGAGTAAGAAAACAAAATATGACTTCTTCACTCAAATTTCAAATACCAATTTTATTTTGCCTCTTCTTCCTATCATCATTCTCCTTCTACGGCTCAACTGCAGACTTCTTCAATGTTTATTGCATTGATGAGATGATCGATCCATTAACCATCGATTGTGTAATGGATGGTAACATTAAAATACCAACTGTTTCCCTTAGACAATCTGGAGTTCACAAATATCCTGTTGATATCAACACAGGCAAATTAGAAGCTACACTTTCATGTAACATGACTTCTGGTCCTAGGTATGGAAATTTTCCTCTTTTTCAATATAACAGAGATATAGCTATGTGTGAAATTAAGGACAAGAGATGCACTTGGAATATAAGGCCAGAAGGCTTATTTCTCTTCTATGACTTAGGCCAGCATCTAATATTCAAATGGGCAATGAGACCATGATCATGATCCAATTTGTAATATCGTCATAGAGTATGTATGTTATAAACTCTATGACGATCATAACATATTTTTAATTCTTATGTTTTAGAAAAAAATGTTAGGGTGGGCTCGTCGACCCTCATTAAGAATGGTAAGGTAAGGTATCGATGATTTGTAATGGTAAAACATGGTTGATTAATTAGAAGAAGGATGACAATTATTTATCATCTCCAGTTACCAATTTCTTTTTGAGTTTAACTAATATTTATCAGCTAATCAGTTTTATTTTTAAAATTATAAAAAAGAAATTTATGAAGGGGAGCTTTCCAGTGTAAAGTCACTACCATGTGATCCAGAAGTAATGATAGATTCAAGCCTTGGAAACGGCATCTAACAAAAATACAAGGTAAAATTTTATACAATAAACCCTTGTGGTCGAACTCTTTCTTGAACCTTTGCGTATATCGGGAGCTTTAATGTACTGAACTGCCTTTTTCTAATGGAATGTTGCAGATAAATATTTTTTTGAGTAATATGATGGTGTAAAATTTGTTTACATAATTTATTATAAGAAAAAATAAGGTGTCTTATGTAGACTGACATTTTTTGTTATCTATCTTTGGCAACCTCAATTAATTAAGAACTTATCCCATGAAGTTCTTGTATTCTAGTCCTATCTTGCTCGGACTCTTCAAAATGTCATTAGTTGTGCGTCGAATTCTTCAAAAATAATTCATTTTTTAAAGATTCAATACGGATGCAATAACAATTTTGGAGAGACGGGAGCAATTTAGTTCTAGCCTATTTAACTAACAAAAGTCACCAAAAAGATATACCAATACTTAGGAGAGAGAAATATGCCATCTTCACTCCAATTTCAATTGCCTATTTTAATTAACCTCTTAACTGTTGTCATTCTCATTTTATTCAGCAACAATTTCTCCTTTGTTTTACGACGATGACAACAACTTAGTTGATCAATGGGCTAGGCTACAGTCTATTTTTTTTCTAGATTTGCTAGTACGTTTGATTTGGTTCACATTTTACTATCGCTTCATACTGTTTCATCCTTGTAGTTATCTCGGAGGATTTATGAATTATTATGGAATTCTACAATATAGTTGAGCGTATGCATTCTGGGGTTCCACTCATGGCCATGCCATATAACATTGATCAGTTTCTAACAGCAAATATGTGGTTGAGCTTTGCATGGCTTTGGATTAGGGGTGTGCATCGGTCGGTTCAGTTCGATTTTACATATTATCGGTTCGATTTATTGATTTTCGATTTTTAAATATGCTAAACTAATAGCCAAATCAATAAGATATTTTTTATCAGTTTTCGGTTTATCGATTTTTAATTTTTAACGATTTGGTTTTCGGTTTAACCGATAAAAAAATACTCATAAAATAGAAATAGTAGTAACTAAATGAAAAAAATTGAACCTTAGTTGCAAAAAAAAAAAAACCTATATAATGTGTTTTAATTTATAAGAATTTTAAAGTTTGAACTAATAATGTTGTTAGAAAAAATTAAGAGTTTGTATAATTGAAATAATAGGTTTGTCAATTTGTAGAGATTAAAGAGAAATTAAGAGATATATATATATATGACTTATTGGGTTATCGATTTACCCAATAACCCAATAGAAAAAATCAAATCAAATCAATAATCCAATAATTTTTTTTTATAAAATCATTAAAAAATCGTTAATCCAATAACACAATAACAATACACCAATAATATTTTTATCAGTTCAATTTATCGGCCGGTTTAATTTTTGTACACCCCTATTTTGGAGGTTCAGAGAGATCAAATAGTTAGTTGTAGGAAAAATATTTATTTATTTCAAAATAATTTATATTGAAATGTATTTGAGAAATTAAATACGAAATGTATTTTGAAAGCTAAGTTCATTACTTGGAGAAGAGGGTTAATGAGAGTTATGTGGCACCAACTTAACCATGCATTATTCACACTTGTCATTATGAATGTAAAAGCTTGACTTCTGGACACTCTTTATATTCACTATAAAAGCAACCATTCTCAAGCAAATTAATGTACCAATTGTCTTTCTTTCTCTCTGCCGCCTTGATGTTTTCCTCTCTTTTTTCACTTATGATATATATTTTTGTGCTAGCTTTTATTAGTCTCCTAATTTACCTTGTTGATATTTATATTAATAATTTTAATTATTCTTCTATTTTTTTATTAATTAAAAAAATTTATTTAATTCTGAATATCATCTAATTAATCAAGAAAGAATTGTTTAATTTTGAAAAAATATTTCATGCTGCTGAAATAATTTTTTAGAATAATACCTAATACGATCCAAATATAATTGATATATCACTTAAAATAGATAGTAATATTTATATAATATCAATATCATTAACTTGGTAATGAGTAATATTACTGTCATAATATCTAATATTATTATTATATTATATTATATTTTTGTTAATCGTTAAATAATATTGTTATTGATGTTTTAACACTATTCACCAACAATAGTAGAGAAGAAAGAGAAAAATTGAAGATGAAATCAAGAAAATTTAGAGACAAAACAAGAACAAAGGAAAAAAAGAATATTGATGAAGAAGCTATGGAGGAACTTTTCAGAAGCTTTGCTTGATGAAGAAATGTAATCCCTCTCTCACACAGTTTAAGTGTCTTCGTTTGAATATGTATGAAGTTTAAAAAATAATAGTCCTTTTAAATCTTGTAATTTTATTTAGAATATTAAAATTGAAAAACGAACTCATTGTAAAAAGTGACGGCACTCCTTTTTGTACCGGACTGAAAAGGAAAAAATAACACTTACATTGTGACTGAGGGGACTAGCAATTCTTGTAAAAATATATTTATGCATATTCCACAATTAGCTTTTTATGTGTACATTAATTAACTAAAATGCTTAACATACGGAATTTGTTTTGTTATTGTATTTATATTTTCCAAATTTAGGGACTAGTCATTCTTATAAATATATTTATGCACATTATAAAGTTAGTCTTTTTGAGTGTGTATTTGTAGACATGTAATTTTGATCCTCTCCGAGTTTAAAATATATATTTTTCTATATTAAATATTTATATTTGGTGCAGTATTATTTTAACTCTTATTTTATTTTTAATAAATTTTTAGTTAAAAAAATAAATAACTAAATTAAGTTAATTTTGAGATATATTATTTTTTATTTTTATTCTAATTTTAAAAAGTAATACCAAAATTAAAAATATTTTCCTTTTCGAAATTTTAATAAATAAATTAGTAGTTTTAATACTATTTTATTATATGTATTTTGGATATTTATAAATTTTTATTGTATTTTATTAAATATAAAAATTAATTAATTATTATTATATTATTATTATTTTATTTATTTATTTTTATTTATTTATTATTTTTACTATTATCTTCTATATATAAACATATTAAAAAAATAAAAAATTTCTTTTCAACATTCAAATAATCCCTAATCTGACAAAAAACTAACTGTCCCACCCTCCCCCCGCAACCAACCTTTTCCCCCCCAAAAGTCCGACTCCCTCAACCCCCTGACAAAAAAAACCTACTACTATTCCATCAGATACTGCATCAGACAAAAACCAAAAAAAAAAATAAAAAAATTTGAGAAACTTGCTTAAAAAAAAAAAGGAAACAACACTAAGAATCAGTCCCAAAGAAAACAAATAAGAGAAAGAGTCGTGATTCAAGTTTTAGAATTTCACTTGAGTTTTTCGGTCTCGATTTTCTGACTTCAATATTTGATTCAATTCAATAAAAAGGTTCTTATTCAATCTTGTATTTTTATTTTATAGGTCTTGTTGTGAATTGAACTACAAACGAAATTGTTTTAGTGGTTTCATGAATTATTTGATATATATGATTATTGTAGTATCATGTTTTATTTGTGTAATTATTTGAGTCAGTGTCTATCTTTCTTTAATTATTTGTTGAAATTGATTCTGAATGTTGAAACTTTCTTCTAAAATAAGTGATGAATTGGTTTTCATAGAAAAGAAAAATTGAAAAGAAAAGAGGATTGCATTCACACATAGGAAAACGCATAAAAGAAAGGAGAGGAAAATAATAGTATAAACAATGAGATTTTAAAACTCTATATGAAAGTGTACAGTCATATTGTTAAGTGGCTTCAAAGATTTTATTTAGTGTTTACTTTAAGTGACTTGTCTAATAGCATGTGTAGCTATGTTTTTTACTGATTTTGAAATGAGAGACTAAGTCAACCACAAATAAAAACTACATCACACCAAAATAGGAAAAAATAAAGAGAAATCTTTCTTCATTGGCTAATAACACTTTCATTAATCTCCAAAAAATCACTGCTAATGTCGTTCAAATTGGCTCTATGGTTGCCAGGTACAGAGCCCCATTTTGAAAGAAAATTTTTGCTGAAAATAAATATCTCTGGCTTTGTATATGCTTCTTAGTATTTATTTATTTGTTTGTTTTATCCTATTTATTTTACTTATTTATTATTATAATAAATCTGAATAATTACTTTATTAAATCAATTAATAGCCTCAATTAAATATTGTTCAAGGATATTATTAAAGTTAAATAGCACTTTGAATAGACTAATCAATGCCTTTAATGTTAGATAAATTTTAGACATGTTTAAAATATTCGTCTCAGTTAAGAATGCGGCGTACGCATCTTTCTGAGATATTTTAAAATTCAAGGATGCAATAATGCACCTCGACAAATATTTTTCTAAAAATTAATTTTTCATTGAATTTATACGAGAGTTTTAAATAATTTTAGTACATTAAAATGAGCGAATTTAGGCCTTTAACACGATTTATCCAAAATAGTTTAACTCAAGATAAGTTAATAAAGCGATCGTGCTTGAATCATGGGACTCGAGGGGTGCCTCACACCTTCCGCTCGGTCAACAGAATTCCTTACCCGGTCTTCTGTTTTTGTAGATCAACAAAAAGAGTCATTCCTTTTGATTAGGGATTCAAAAAGGTGGCTTGGAACACCATAACTCAATTCCAAGTGGCGACTCTATAAATAAAATAATCCCTATTCAAAATTGTCACTTTAATAGAAAAAATCCTTCAACTTCGATCCCCTCGGACGAAAAAATGGGTGCGACATCTTTGCGACTCTGCTGGGGACTAATAAGAATTCGAGCTTTTTATATTGACTTATACTTGCTTTAATTATTGTTGATATTGTGTTTGTTGGCCTTATGTGATATTTGTTGCTTATTTACCGCTTTGATATTGATTGAACTGTATTATATACTGTCTTCTTTTGCGCACCCCCTCTAAGTCTTTGAAATAGGATAGAAGGAATATAGAGCATGCATCCTTCTTTCTTTTTAAGATAGCCGGAGTGTCAAGGCACCTGGTGAAGGATTATAGTCACACATATTACGTGGGTTCGGATCGACAATGAAGGCGGTGCTGCCCTACTACCGATCAAGTTGTCCCTCCTTAAGAATGGGATGCTATTTTTCTATTTCACCTTTTATTTTGAGTTGAGAAACATATTTTGAAAAATCAATAAAGGAAATCCAGGAGCTCTCCTGAAGAATAAGGTGAAGAAAAATGAAGTCCAGGAGCCGCCTGAAGAACGGGGTGAAGAAAAAGAAAGCCCAGGAGCCCGCCTGAAAAATAGGGTGAAGAAAAAGAAAATCCTAGAGCCCGCTGAGGAACAGGATGAAGAAATTATAAGTCCAGGAGCTCGCCTGAAGAACAGGGTAAAGAAATTATAATTCCAGGAGCCCGCGTGAAGAACAGGGGTGAAGAAATTATAAGTCCAGGAGCCCGCTTGAATAACAGGGTGAAGAAACAACAAGTTAGGAGCCCGCCTGAAGAACACGGTGAACATCATCAGTTGCAAGCTAAGAAGCTCGCCTGAAGAATATGGTGAAGATTCTCAAGTCTAAAGCAGAAGAAAGTCTGAAGAATATGTCAATTGTTAAGTTCCTCTCTAATGCCAAGAGCCAACAGAGAAGAACATTACATTTTTCAAGACTCGACTCAAAATAAAGACTATCTCGTCACTTGAGAAGTCATGAAGATTCAAGTCAAGATTCTAGAAAGTTGTATAGATAGGATCTTTTACTTGTATCTTCTTTTTCTATTTTTGTTTGAATGTAAAAAGCAGAAGCCGTTAATCGGAAACTAAACGAAATCTCATTTGACCTTTATCTCTTTCTCTCACATTTTACCTTTGAACTACATGCGACCTGATTTTCTTATAACATGGGATATGTAGGCGGTCCAAAATCAGGACTCGGTCACATCTTTTATTTTATTATATTTTATTTTATTTTCACTTTTTTGAATAATCGAAGGGTCAAAAATCATCTCTTTGTCTACTTTTCTATGTGAAAACTCTTCGAGATTTCAAACAAAGAGGGAAAAAATGTAGACATGTGATTTTGACCCTCTCCGAGTTTAAAATATATACTTTTTGATAGTAAATATTTATATTTGGTCCAGTATTATTTTAACTCTATTTTATTTTTGATAAATTTTTAGTTAAAAAAATAAATAACTAAATAAAGTTAATTTTGAGATATATTATTTTTTATTTTTATTCTAATTTTAAAAAGTAATACAAAAATTAAAAATATTTTCCTTTTCTAAATTTTAAAAAATAAATTAGTAGTTTTAATACTATTTTATTATATATATTTTGGATATTTATAAATTTTTATTGTATTTTCTTAAATATAAAAATTAATTAGCTATTATTATTATATTATTATTATTATTTTATTTATTAATTAATTTTTATTTATTATTTTTATTTGTTATTATTATTATTATTATATTCTATATATAAATAAAAAAAAATTCTTTTAAAAATTCAAATAATCCCTAATCTGATAACTCCAAACTTTTTCTCCCCAAGAGTCCTTTTATGTAAAGACTCCCTCAACCCCCTGACAAAAAAAAAATCTACGTACTATCACTACTAGAAAAATAGAAAAAACCGACCGACCAAAACCGACCACTATTACCCAAAAATCTACCGCAAAATCGATCAAACAATGTGGTCGAAAAACCTGTGATAGCTTTTTTAAAATCCGACCACAGGTGGTCGGTATTTTAAAAAATATATATATTTTTAAAATTTATTATTATTTCATTAAATATGAAAAAATAATTTTTGGAAAAAATATACCGATCACAAGTGGTCGGTTTATTATTAAATTAATTAATTATTTAATAATACACCGACCACAAGTAGTCGGTATATTAATGAATTAATTAATTAATTTAATAATATACCGACCCCAAGTGATCGGTATATTAATGAATTAATTAATTTATTTATTATAAAACCGACTACTTGTGGATCGGTTATTTCAAAAGAAAAATTGGAGTAACCGACCACTTGTGGTCGGTTTTTTCAAAAGAAAATTTTTAAAAACCGACCACTTGTGGTCGGTATCTATGTGAATTTTCAAAAAAAAAAAAATTCAGACCCAATTACAGCATGCAACAACACAACATTGCAGTATCAAATCAAATACATACAACAACAATAACAAAAAAAATCAAATATAAAGACTTTGAAAAGAGAACAATACATACAAACTGTCCAAGAAAACTGAGTATCAAAATACAACAACAGTTTCAATCATCAAAATGTCTAAATTCAAAGTTCAACACACATAAAAAAAAACTAATCCTCATCATCTGATTCGTCTTCGTCTTCATTGTCCATATCATCATCCATGAAGAAATCATCCAGGGGGCTTAGACCTTTTGCAGCTCGAGCTGCATCACCAGGACATGAAGGAATAACCCCACAGTTTGAATGAAAGTGCTCAACTGCAACTGCAACTTCTTGAATCATGATGATGTTGCCTTCGCCCTCTTCTTCTCCCTCTCTTGTTGTGCAGTAAGTTGTTGAGTGAGTTGACAAACTGTAGTTTGTAGTCTTTCAATTCTCTTACTATCAACTGAAGAGCTCGGGTATGCAGGGCCGGACGAACAACTAACATTATCGCTAAAATAGTTGTTGTGGTATTCGGCCAAATGACCTTTATTTGCAGGACCCACAACTTTTGTCCATAACTCCACCTTGACATGTTTGGGAATGGGGTCACCCTGACTTTCAAGTGGTTGACTACTACGATACGCACCAACAAGGCGCATATATTCGTCCTATATTCAAAGTAAAGTTAACACTAAAAGTAAGAAAATATTAAAGTATTTATAACTGAATAATATCAACTTTGACAAAAAAATTCATAAATTTAGAATTTGTTTCTTATGTGTTCAGCTTTTGCACGAGCTTCAACCCAGACAGCTTCATCAGTCGGGTTCTTTTTTTTCTTCACATGAGTCTCAAAGTATATCACATCATGTGGTATTTTCTTACCCTGTTCTTTTTCCTGCATATGAAAAACTTATCAATGTTCAAATAATAATAAAAATTTAATAGAAACAAACAAATAAAACTGTAAAGTTACATACCATTTTTTGAATCACAGCAAGAGTACTTCTGACACCCGCAGTATGCAGGGAGCCACCCTTGGATGATGCCCGGTCTTTCTTTTCCTTTTCACTCAACAATTTGAATTCGTCTCTATTCCAATTTATAAGATACCGATTCCATGCGGGTTCAGGCATGCACATAGGTTTAATCATGTTTTGTCGGGCATAATCCAAGAGATCTTTAAGTCTGACTCTACATCTTTGCATAAAGTTCTTCTTTATAAGAAATGTATTTTCATCATCCCACCAGTAAAATTTCTATCCCTGTCAAGTTCTGGTACCTTTTGCCAGCTGGTCCAGAAGTCGTTGAAGTGCCGACCAATGCATATTCGCGCCCTATGTCCAATTCCAACATCTGGGTTAAACATACAACACAAGATCAAAAGTAATTTCATAGAGCATAATAATATAGTAATGAAAAATGTGTAACGTTATTATATATAGAAATCTTATCCTTTCACAACTGGAACAAGATAAATCCTCCCAGAATCATGTAAATTTCCTGGCTGCCTAGTAACTGATGGTGGATGCACTGGCTTGGTCGGATCTGAAGAACCAGATGGAGTGCTTCCCAGTTGAAGCTCCGATAACCCAATAGATCCAGTAGAATCACAGTGCGTAGCTGCGTGATTTCTGCAGGAGGGTATCGATGATGGTCGACGCCTGGAGGGGCCAGTGGCAATCCAAAAGTACTCTATTGGCGATGACATGGTCATAGGAGCCGGATGAGTCGGTGAAGACCTAGGTAGTGGCCCCATATGCATAGGAGTAGGTATGGAATCCTCGGACGACCTAGAATATGAGGGTCGTGCTGGCGTGTCAGCTAACCGATCCTCAGATATATGAATACCGGTCGGCCGAATATAAGGCGGAATTTGTCTTTTCTTTTTTGGTTTCATCGTATCAACTTTTCCCTTACCTTTGTCATCTCTGCCTGACATCTAAATTAAGTTAAATTAACAAGTAGTTAGTTCATTCAATATGAATATATATATATATATATATATATATATATATATATATATAAGAAAACATTCAAAGTAACTAATTCGAAGTTACTATATAAATCATGGAAAAGTGGAAACAACAAACTTAAAAAGTATATTACATATCAATCTTACACAAGAAACATAAAGTTATATATATAGTACAAAGCATAAAGACATCAATACATAATAAATACAACCTATACAACTAATCCTCCTCTTCTGAAGACTCTCCACTAAACCATTCACCCTCTTCGGAGGTTTCCTCATCTCCTACCTACCCAGTCGTTTCTTCCGCAATATTAACTTCTTCTAATATATTTTCCGGGTGATTCAAATCGTCCACTAATTCAACGTCCACTAGCTGGTGATCAATCTGCATTTCATTTTGATACACAGTCTCCAGCACATTCTCAACTTCCACCCATCCTATAGGCTTTGTTTTGATTACAACCCACCTATCAGACTTGTCATTGCGCAACGAATAAGGAGCATAATACACTTCCTTAGCATTTTGCGCTAGCACAAATGGATCGTAAATAGGATACGACCTATTGTGCTTCACTTCAATGATGTTATGCTCCTTATGTACTCTTGTGCCTGTTGTGCTTGGATCAAACCACTTACATCAAAAGAGGACAATTTTTTTTATTGGGTAACCAACATACTCCAGTTTTAAGATCTCATGTATGATGCCAAAGTAATCAACATCATCATCACCCTTAACCCAAACACCACTATTGTTTGTTTTCCTTGCTCTGGAGTGTTGTGCAGTAAAAAAATTAAACCCATTCACTTTGTATTGCAACATTGCAATAGTTTCAACTGGACCCAAAGAAATATCTCTCAAAATCTGATCGTATGCGGCTGCATTTGGTGAATGGTTTACCTAAAAATATTATATATAGATATATTTTAGTTGAGGAATGTGTAAATGTTTAAACTTTGTTGAAATAACAAAACACTTACGAACCTCATTTTTAAACCATGTTGCAAAGGATGCATACACTTGATTTTCGTGGAATTGAGTCTTAAATGAACTGAACATCAAACATGGGAAACACAATTAGTTTCTTTAATGGAATGAGTAAACAAATAAGATATGTTAAAATTTTAATCTCCTTACTTCATAAATGGCTCAATTTTCGGGCAATTAAGCAAGACATACAAAGTTGTTGCTTTACGCTCCATGGGAGTGAGCCGGTGAGGTATGATCTTTTTAGCCTTACAACCAGATTGATTGAAAATTGATATCGGTTGCAAATGAGGCTCATTCACATCGTCCTGGTGACGATTCAGACGGTTTCTTGAACAAACAACTTCATCACGAAAGTAGTATGAACAAAATTGAGAAGTTTCTCTTGCAAGATATGCTTCAAATATAGAGTCTTCCACCCTATGTTTGTTTTTGGGCCCCCTTTTCAATTTTTCAATTGCCCTGTAAAATCGTAAGGTTAGACGTTTACTATATATAAAAAAGATATCTATGAATTTAAATATGTTGCAACTGCTTACCGTTTGAATGGATACATCCGCCTAGTTTGAACAGGATAGCCTAGCCGAGCTTCGTGCACAAGGTGAATGGGAAGATGTTCCATCACATTGAAGAACGCTGGCGGAAAAATCTTCTCCAGCTTGTTGGTGATAGCGACAATATTACTTTCCATTCGCACCAGATTTTCTTCTTTTAATGTGCTGGCACATAAGTCTTTGAAGAAGAAACTGATCTCTGCTATTGGTTTCCATATGTTTTTAGGTAAACCAATAAAAGCAATTGAAAGTAATTGTTCCATGAAAATATGACAATCATGACTTTTCATTCCATGCAATATTCCTTGTGTCATATCAACCCTTTTTCCCAAATTTGAGGCATATCCATCGGGCATCTTCAAACTTTGAATCCACTCACATATTTATCGCTTTTGGTCCAACTTGAATGTAAAACAATCCTTGGGCTTTAGATCATTGCCGTTGGGCCCCTGCTGTAATTGTAATTGTCTGCGGTTGCAATACTCTGGTAAGTCAAGTCTGGCCTTAGGATTATCCTTTGTTTTGCCGGTGACATCCATAATTGTGTTGAACAAGTTGTCAAAGTAGTTCTTCTCAGTATGTATGGCATCAACATTATGTCTAAGTAAATTATCTGGCCAATATTCTAACTCCCAAAATATACTTTGCTTAGTCCAGTTATGCGAAATGCCATATCCATCAAGCCTATACAATCGTTCCTCGCTGGCTTTGGGCAAATTCTGAACTATTTTCCAGATGTCATGACAAGACAGCCTAGGAGGTGGACCATCATGTTCCCTTCTATTCCTCCAGAATGCATTCTTGATTCTCCTAAATTCATGATCAGGTGGCAGGAAACAACGATGAAAATCAAACCAAGAATTTTTTCTGTCATGTCTCAATGTGAAAGATTTTGTTTTGTCCATGCAGTATGGACAAGCCAGCTTTCTAGCTGTCATCCATCGAGACAACATTCCATAAGCAGGAAAATCATTAACAGTCCACATTAGATATGCACGCATATTAAAATTCTGTTTAAGAGAGATGTCCCAAGTTTGAACCCCTCATGCCATAAAACTTGAAGTTCATCGATCAATGGATGCAAATAGACATCTATTCCACTTTTTGGATTACACGGGCCAGGAATAACACAATTCAGAAATATATAGGGACTAGTCATTAACAATTCAGGAGAAAGATTATAAGGAGTGATAAATACAGGCCAACATGAATATGGCGCACCACCAACTGAAAAAAGAGAGAAACCATCCGCACATAATCCCAATCGAATGTTTCGTGGCTCAGCTGCAAAATTTGGATAAGTTGCATCAAAATGCTTCCAAGCCTCTCCATCAGATGGATGACACATAACACCAGTGGGCCTTCTATTTTCACTGTGTCATCTCATATGAGGAGCTGAGCTGTTTGAAGCATACAATCTCTTCAACCTTGGTATAAGAGGTAAATAATGCATCACCTTAACAACAATTTTATTTCCAGTAGAACCACATTTATATCGAGAGTGCTGACAAAACTTACAGAACTCCAGGTTAGCATCCCCCTTAAAGTATAACATGCAACCATTTTCACAGCAATCAATTCTAACCGAGGATAGACCTAACTTTGACACCAATCTTTTTGCCTTATAGAAAGAATCAGGAACCTCCAAGTCGGGGTCAACTAACTCTTTAATAAAATCTATAATTGAGTCCATTCCTCCGTCCGCAATATTCCAATTAGATTTAATACTTAATAATCTAACAGCAACAGACAAATAAGAGTGCAAACACCCATAAAAAAAAGGATGACTAGCAGCATGCAATTCATTGTAGAAATTCGCCGCTTCACTATTAGGAACATGTTCAACATTTTCCCTTAAGTCACCCCCCTGTTGCATCTAAAAAGCATCGTGCAACATTTTTGTCATCCTAATATCTTGATATTCATTATGCCTTTCAGATCTACTACTTTCTCCAATAACAAAGTTATTTTGCGCTACACCCCCATGAATACCATGCACTCTTAAAAAGTTCTTGTGAAAATCCTTTCTATAAAGATGTTCCTTTACATCTTCTTCACCAACAAGATTTATAGCATCACATCTAACACAAGGATAACGAATAACCCAAAAACGTGTTCAAACTTCAAGTGTCTTAGCATGATCAACAAATCTTTTCACACCTTCAACGAATTCCTCCGTAATACCCATTCTATTATCATTGTTCCGGCGATATATCCAGCTATAATCAGGATCCATCTACGCATTCAATCAAATTAAACTAATTAGTTCCTACACTTAACCATTTTCAACCAACTAAGTCACCGAACAAACCACATTCAAAACAAATAATT
>NC_061113.1:6982720-6997027 GCF_002878395.1 Capsicum annuum | reverse complement strand
AAGCCTCTGCCAAAATTAAGGATTAGTTGATTTATTTATTTATTTAAAAAAGAGAGCGAAAAGAGTAATAAGATGGATAGGAATATGATCTCGAATTTTTAAGAGACGAAACAAATGTCTTTTAATGCTAGATAAGTTTTAGACACGTTTAAAATTTCTTCTCAAATTAAGAATGCAGCGTACGTATCTTTTGAGACATTTAAAATTCAAGGATGTAATAATGCACCTTGATAAATATTTTTCTAAAAATTAACTTTCACTGATTTATTTAATATAAGATAATAGACAAGTTTTCGATATAATAAAAATGAGCGAACTTAGGCCTTAACATAATTTTTCAAAATAGTTTTAGTCAAGATAAGTCAATAAAAGCGACCATGCTAGAACCACGGGACTCGAGGGGTGCCTCACACTTTTTCCTCAGTGAACAGAACTCCTTACCCGATCTTCTATTTTCGCAGACCATAATAAGAGTCATTTTCTTTTGATTAGGGATTTAATAAGGTGATTTGAAACACCATAACTCAATTCCAAGTGGCGACTTTGTGATTAAAAATAATCCCTATTCAATACCGTCACTTTAATTGGAAAAACCCTTCGACTCGTTCCTTCGGGCAAAAAAAGGGGTATGACATCTCTGGCGACTCTGCTAGGGAATAATAAGAATTCGAGCTTTTTATATTGACTTTTACTTTCTTTAATTATTTTTATATTGTGTTTGTTGGCCTTATGTGCTACTTGTCGCTTATTTACCGCTTTGATATTTATTGAACTGTATTATATGCTGTCTTCTCTTGTGCACCCCCCTCTGAGTCTTTGAAATAGGATAGAATGAATGCAGCGTATGCATCCTACCTTCTTTTTGAGATAGCCGGAGTGTCAAGGCACCTGGTGAAGGATTATAGTCACACATGTTAGGCGGGGTTCGGATCGACGACGAAGGCGGTGTTGCTCTGCTATCAACCAAGTTGTCCCTCCCCGGCTCGAGTGTCTGCTCGGGTAAGCCAGTCTAGACACCTATCCCTATTAGGGTTAAACTTAGAAGAACTGAAAACTCAAAATCTGGTTATCCCTATTAGGTGCCGCTTTATTTGCATCATATGCATTTGACTTAGCGGGACTAAGCATAGGAGCCGGGTCTGTCTAGGACAGGTGATCTACTTTATAAAGACCAACATGTGCATCCTACGTACTCTTTGATATTTGTTTGGAAGGTTGTTTGTTTGTTGACCGGCTTTAGGCAACTTGAAAATGTAAGAGCTTAAATTATCTTCACATTTAGTGAATCATTTTTCAAAGAAAATTTTTATTTTTAAAAGAAAGAAAAAATTTTAGTAATATAATTTTACGGTCTTCATAAACTACGAGGGTCTGATTCTCACAACTTAGTGGGATACGTAGGAAGTCCTTCTCAGGAGATGACCCTATCTTTTGAAAAATTATTCATAGATTTATTAGGGAATATTTTTTAAAAATATGATTACTTTCATAATTATTTTTCTAATCTTCAAGTCCAATTTTTATATATCTTAATAGCCCTGAATCTTTAGGGATCATGAGGCTAAGTTTTTACAAAACAAAAAATATATATAAATCTTAACAGCCCTGAACCTTTAGGGGTCTTGATGCTGAGTTTTGGTATGACATATATTTCAACGAACTACGCGCACCTGATTCTCATCTTAGTGAGATACATAGGCAGTCCTTCATGAATTCAGTGATTTTAAAGAAATAAAAAATTTATTTCTGTTTCCTTCTAAATAAATAAAAAAGAGAGTTTTCGATTTGTATATAAAAATAAATTAATTTATTTTTGAATATAAAAAAATATGTTTTTATCATTATCTTTAAATTCAAATAATAATAATAATAATAATTAAAAAAAAACTTTCTCATTTCTCAAATTACAAGAAAATGCGTTTCTTCATATCTCTAATTTCAAGAACAACGCACACCTTATTCTCATCTTAATGAGATACGTAGGCAGTCCTTCATGGATTCGGTGGTCTTAAAAGAAAAATTTTGAACTCTGACATATTAATTTTCTTCAAAATCAAAATAGTGTTAAGGTGGTTGGTTTGTGGCTAAGTTGGCATCTCACCAATACAACACCATGTTCAAAGAACAAGTAAGATGACCCACAAAAAATGATATAGGGTCTGAGATAAGTTGGTGTAGATTGTTAGAAATGAGGAATAATAAGAAATGATCTGAAAAGTGAGAAATTTGGAGTAAAATATGAGAAACATGCAAATACTGAGAGAGAAAAAGAGAGTTGTCACAAGTATTTTACATGTTGCAATGTTCACTTACCTCTAAACTCCAAAACATCAAAGTCGGGCATGTACGAGGGTCATGGTGATCCTTTGACTCATATGAAAAAGTTTTGTAATCAATTAAGAGGAGTAAGGGGAAAGAGAAATTGTTGATGGCTTACTTTGGAGAGAGTTTGAGGTGATAAATTCAAAATGATCGAGTTCAAAAAAAAAAAGATGATGTAGCAATAATTGTGGATACTCCATTAAGGCTGACGTGCAATTCATTGGCTAAAATATTAAGTTCGGCAATTGAGAAATCAATCTTCACTCCTCACGATGAGGAATTTTTGGTAGTCTATTTTATTTTTATTTTTGCTATCCAAATTATTTTAGGATTGTAGTTCAGGATTTATCTTGTCTTATTTCTTATCGTCTTTATTCAAACCCTTTTGTCTTTCTGTCAATAAAATGTGTGTCCCTTTATTTCTATTTTCAATTTTTTTAATAAATATTGTTTATTTGTCTTTCTTTTTCTTCATACAATTATTTTATGGTAATTCTAATGATACGATATGCATGATGAATTTTCACCTGATCTTAAAACCTAATTAAATTCTGAAATATTTGACCAAGAAGACAGAGTTGAAAGAAAAAAGCATATAAGAAAATAAGTAAAGTGTTCAGGTATTTGGGGAGATAGTTACAACCTCTTTTGAATGTATTGAGGCAGTCACTTTGTGAATCAGGAAATAACTTGATCATTGATTAGAAGATTCAATTCGAGAATTTTGAATGAGGTCGATCGGAGGATATATAGTATCCACTATAAGGAAAAGAAAAAGGGAGTTAGCTCCAAAAGGACATGAGTCACTCATTGAGAAAAAAGTACAATATAAGTGGACATGTATATTTCACAAGTTTAAAAGAAGTGACGCAAGTGCATGAGCTTAGTGAGGATCAATTTTGAAAAAGATGCGTATGATCTTCATGTTCTACTCTCAGATTACATGTTATGTATTTGTGTTTTTAAGGATTGATATGACGAAGGCTTTTCATTCTACTACCTAAATGTTGTGTCATCTTTTATTACCCCTTTTGAGCTTTAGTGTTGTTTTCTTTCGCATCCCTCTTTTGGAATCAAAAGAGAATATGAAAAAGTAGAAAAAGAAAGTATCAAGAAAAATGGAGTAAAAAAAAAGAGTTGAACAAAAAAAGAGAAAAAATCAATTAAAAATCCAAATTCAAGCAAAAGAAATGTCCTGAATTACGTTTGACCTGATTCTTGCTATGACAAGATACGTAAGTAACCCTACTCTGGGGTTCGGTCCAACCAAAGGAAAATTCAAGTTACCCAGAATGAAATAAAACTGGGGCAAAAGTTTATTTCCTTAAAAGAGTCAATTTCAAAAGTTGTATATTTTACCCAATGTTGTGTAAATTTTGAGCCCCATGCCGACCTTTCTTTCTATCCCATTCCAAAAGCCAAATTACAACCAAGGAAAGACCTTCAGAACAATCTTTGAGAATGTCAAGACTAAACATGTTATGGGTGCATGATATTTCATATTTTGAGTGTTATTTTCTAAAAAAAAAAATGAAAATGAGAGAGTTTTATTGGTGAAAACTCTTTTGGGCATCATAAGGCGACCGTGAGTTGTGAGATCAATAAAAATGAGAGTCTTATTGGTAAATATTTTCATGGGCACCATAAGACGACAATGAGTTGAAAAGGAAAAGAAAATGGGAGTGGCTTGTTGGCGAAAATCCATCGAGGTGTCACTAGCCTAAGGAGGATTATAATCCAGAGGGAACAAGTTCAAGAATGACTCCCTTTTAAATTCAATAAGTGGGCAAAAAGTGATAGTGATTAGTTTGGATAGATCAGGTTGTTTAATTCAAAATGTATGTCATAATCACTAGAATCAGCTGCCACACCCAGATAAAATTTTCTTTTTGACATTTTTTTAAAGAAGAGATGTCAATTGTCCTTTCCTAATATTTTTGTTATTTTTATTTTTATTTTTATTTTTTATTTTTGATTTTTAATTTTTGTGTCTTTGTGGTCAAAAGAAAATCATTATCGTCATCTTTCATATATTTTTGAGTCAAAATTTTGTCAAGATAAGTGAGAAAGGACTTCAAAACTTGCTACCAACTCCTTTAGCTGTGCAAAGCAAGACAAAAGACCAACACACAAAGTTAACATGTTTCAAAATAAAGTAAAATACTCGAGAATGCTTGTCATCCAACAGTTTTTGGACTCATAAAAGTATAAAAGGTGTATTTGAAGCTGAATCCCACGGCATCATGCAAGAGAAATATGATTTGAGTCAAAATATTTTAGTAGTCAAAATTTGGGGTCAATACTACAACAAGTCAAGAATACCTATCAATGATTTGCAATGTAACTGAGCATAACAAGTGCAAGAGATCGTCTCAATAGCCAAATGCCATAAATCAACCACCGTATTTTTAAATTAAAAAGTTTTCTTTATATGAAACAAAACATGTGTTACCTTCATATCAAAGGTTTCAAAGCTTAACTATGAAAAACTACAATTTCTCACTTTTGCAAATGCAAGAGGCAGTACTGTTATACCAATTTGGTAATCAATAATGGTAAAAACTCATCATTTTAACCCCTAGGAGACGCACTTTCTAGTCTGTATAATTCAAGTTTCATTTGTTAGGTGATGCACTTCCTAACTTAAACCATCACTCCTAGAAGACGCACTTTCAAGTCGAGTCATTTCATTTAACCCCTAGGAGACGCACTTCCTAGTCTGAATAAGTCAGTTTTCATTTGTTAGATGAAGCACTTCCTAACTTGAATATTCACTCCTAGAAGACGCACTTTCTAGTCGAGTCATTTCATTCAACCCCTAGGAGACGCACTTCCTAGTCTGAATAAGTCAATTTTCATTTGTTAGGTGAAGCACTTCCTAACTTGAACATTCACTCTTAGAAGATACACTTTCTAGTCGAGTCATTTCATTTAACCCTTAGGAGACGCACTTCCTAGTCTGAATAAGTCAGTTTTCATTTTTTAGGTGAAGCACTTCCTAGCTTGAACATTCACTCTTAGAAGACGCACTTTCTAGTCGAGTCCTTCAATTTAACTCTTAGGAGAAACGCTTCCTAATTTTGGTCATCAGTTTTACTCTGATGAGACACATTTCTTTGGTAGATTTTTGATTCACACTCTTTATTGTACTTTTCAAAAGTTGTGATTTGATGACCCTTGCAAAATTTACTAATGCAAACTGGGGCAAAATTTTGTTCGTATTTACTGGAATTTATTTTATGCTCAGGACCCTCCTAAAGAATGGGACAGGACCCTCCTGAAGAATGGGAATTTATTTTTTGCACAGGACCCTCTTGAAGAATGGAAATTTATCTTATGCTCAGGACCCTCCTCAAGAATGGGACAGGACCCTCCTGAAGAATGAGAACTTATCTTATGCTCAGGACCCTCCTGAAGAATGAGAATTTATCTTATGCTCAGGACCCTCCTGAAGAATGGGATAGGACCCTTCTGAAGAATGGGAATTTATCTTATGCTCAGGACCCTCCTGAAAAATAGGAATTTACTTTGTGTCCAGGACCTCCCTGAAGAATGGGATGTTATTTTTCTGTGTCACCTTTTATTTTGAGTTCAGGAACATATTTGAAAAATCAGAAGAAGAAAAAAAAACCCAGGAGCCTGCCTGAAGAACAGGGTGAAGAATAGGGTGAATATTATCAGTTGCAAGTTCAGGAGCCCGCCTGAAGAATAGGGTGAAGATTTTCAAGTCCAAGCCAGAAGAAAATCTAAAGAAAAAAACCAATTGTCAAGTTCCCCTCTAATGCCAAAAGCCGACGAGGAAGAACATTTCGTGTATCAAGTTCAACTCAGAATAATGACTATCTCACCATTTGAGAAGTCATGAAGATTCAAGTCAAAATTCAAAAAAAAAAAAAAAAAAGTAGCATAGATAGGATTTCTCACTTGTATCTTCATTTTATTTTTTGTTATTCATATCAATGTAAAAGCAGAATATCGTGAACCGGAAATTCGACGGAACCTGAATCGATCTCTAGCTCACAGCCACATCATTTAACCCCATTTGAACTACAAGTGACCTGATTCTCTTATAACTCGGAATATGTAGGCGGTCCAAAACTAGGACTCGATCATATCTTTTATTTTATTTTATTTTGTTTTATCTTTATTTTTTGAATATTTGGAGGATCAAAACTCACCTCTTTGTCTACTTCTTTGTATGAAAACTCGTCGAGATTTCACACAAAGAGGGGCAAAATGTAGACATGTGATTTTTGACCCTCCCCAAATTTTAATCTATTTATTGGCATTAAATATTTTATTTGCTTTGATATTATTTTAATTCTTATTTCATTTTTCATAAATTTTTAGTTAAAAATAAATAAATAAATAAATAAATAAACAAATAAAGTTACATTTTGAATATTTTTTTAAATAATACAAAAAAGAAATTCAAAAAGATATTTCATTATTTTAAAATTAATAGACTACTAGTTTTAATATTACCTTAATTATAGTTATTTTAAATTATAGTATTTTCTTAAAATATAAAAATTAATATTCTTTTATTTGTATTATTTATTAAAAAGGGATAAATCTTATCCTATAAAACTACCCTAACCACCACCCCTAATTTCTCTCAACCTCCCTCAACTTCCCAACCCCCTACATCCTATATATTGTCACACACACACGAGAAGGAAAAAAAAAAAACACTCGCGGACTATTCCTGGATTACAAAAATAAAAAAGAGAAAACACTGGAGACCAAATGACTTTTTAACAAAAAAGTGCAAGGAGAAACGGAGGAGAGACGGACAACAATCAAAAAGAGGAAAAAAGAAAGGTGGAGTTAAAAACAACATTTTGAAGAAAAAAATAAAAAGTCAAAGAAGGAAAACAAGTAACAGAAAGAAGAAAGAGATTAGAAGGAAAAGAGTTAGGGTTAGGTGTTTGGATTTCCGTTCGAGTTATCGGTGACAACATTCTTGTTTCGATACTTGGTCTAATTTATCTTACAGGTTTTTATCCCATCTTAAACTATTTATTTTTATTAATTTTGTTGTGAATCAAAGCATGAATGAAGTCATTACGACGAATTGTTATATTATTTAGCATGTGTAATTTTTTATTTTATATAATTTACACTTTATGTCTTTGTTCATGAATCGTTTATTAGCTTGAAATAATATGAGTTAGGTTGGTTTTGAATTTTGGATGATATATTTTAAAAGTTACTAATGTTAAAAAATGGTAAAGTTACATTTAGTTTACGTGTAATTACATGCAAAAAGATTTTTAAAAAGAGGGTTGAAAAAAGAATAACATGCACATGCATATGCATGCACAACATTTCTCTATATATATTTTGCACACACAAAAACGGAAAAATTGAGAGAACTAAAAAGGTGGTTGGAAAGATTAGAAATGTTGAGTTTGGTTAGTGAATTTTTGTTTTGTTTATGTACTAAAAAGAAATAACTGAGTTGGAATTTCAAAAAGAGTTCAACATATTTTATTTATGCTTGTTAGTAACAATATTTTATCAATTGATTTTTTCTTTTTTTTTTTATCATTTATCAAGAATTTGGATGTTCAAGATGCTTCGTATATTAAATAAAATTAATTATTTGCTAATCTCGTTGTGTATAATTCCTTTCCAATTAGATGGTAAATTAAGAATTGAATCTCCTTATTTAATCCTTATAAGTCTCTATTAGATAGAAATCAAAGCCTCTGCCAAAATTAAAGATTAGTTGATTTATTTATTTATTTATTTATTTATTTAAAAAAGAGAGCGAAAAGAGTAATAATATGGATAGAAAAATGATCTCGAATTTTTAAGAGACGAAACAAATGTCTTTTAATGCTAGATAAGTTTTAGACACGTCTAAAATTTTGTCTCAAATTAAGAATGCGGCGTGCGTATCTTTTTGAGACATTTAAAATTCAAGGATGCAATAATGCACCTTGGCAAATATTTTTCTAAAAATTAAATTTCACTGATTTATTTAATATAAGATAATAGACAAGTTTTCGATATAGTAAAAATGAGCCAACTTAGGCCTTAACATAATTTTTCAAAATAGTTTTAGTCAAGATAAGTCAATAAAAGCGACCGTGCTAGAACCACGGGACTCGAGAGGTGTCTCACACTTTCCCCTTGGTCAACAGAATTCCTTACCCGATCTTCTGTTTTCACAGACCATAATAAGAGTCGTTTTCTTTTGATTAGGGATTTAATAAGGTGACTTGAAACACCATAACTCAATTCCAAGTGGCGACTTTGTGATTAAAAATAATCCCTATTCAATACCGTCACTTTAATTGGAAAAACCCTTCGACTCGTTCCTTCGGGCGAAAAAAGGGGTGTGACAGACGTGACATTTTTAAAAAAAAGAGGTGCGTTTCAAATTTTTCTTCTTCTTTTCCCACTTATTTTACACACACACACACACACACACACACACACACACACACACACACACACACATATATATATATATATATATATATATATATACCCCACCCCCTTCTTCAATACCCCCACTCCCCTCACCTCTCATCCCCACCCCACACACCTATACCCCACACCCATATCATTTTATTCTCCACTACATGAACAAATAACAACACCCATTTTCTATAATAATTAATTCTTCCATTAAGAACCTCAAACACATCCTCCAACAACACTTTCCTCTATTTTTTTCATTTTTCTCCATTAATACATTCTCCAACGAAGAAATTGAAGACATTAAATTGTTTCATTAATTCAGTTCGAAGAATAACAAAATTGAAAGAAATTTTCATAACTTTTATTTTTAAAGTTCATTGTTTCTTCTCTATTCTTTATTTATGTTTACATCTTCAAGGGTGAATTTAGGGATTGAAAACTTGAGAAAGTTTGATTGAAGGTTGAGATGGTGTTTAATGGAGAAAAAAAATTTAATTTGATATTTTTGTAATTGTTCTCTAGTGGTGTTAATTAAGGAAAATGAAAAAAAATTGAAGGTGAGGATGGGGGTTGGCTGGAAGAAGAAAAAGAAATAGAGGGGGCGGGGTCAGGTGCGGGGGCGGGGGTGGGTGGTTTGAAGAAGAAGAAGAAATATGAGGGGTGGGATGGAGGAAAATTGAAATTGAAGGTGGGGTGGAAGGTTGTTACTGGAGGAAAATTGGAAAACAATGGAGGTGGGGTGGGTTTGATGGAGAAGGAAAGCTGGTGGGGGGCAGTGGGGGGACGTAAAGAGGGGCGGGGTGGGTAGGAAGGGGTGGGGGTATGAAGAAGAAAGAAAATGGGGGTGGGGGGTGTACTTTTTATTTAATATATATAAATATGTATATATAAATACAAATATATATATATATATATATATATTTATATATAAATAAATAAATATATATATATATATATATATAAAATAGTATAAATATTTGTTATTTTTTTTCAAAAAAATATATAAAAATAATGTGGGAGAGATTAATTTTTTTTTTTAAATAGTAATTTCTTACGTGGCAATGGCGTGGCTCCAACGTGGCATTGATGTGTAAGCGAGTGTAACACACTCTCCGTTATAAGAGTGATATTCAGTTTTGAGGTGTGAAAATAATTCACTTTAAAGATGTTAAGGGGGATAAATAAACGGAAGTTAAGTTTAAGTGCTAAAGTTAGTTTAGAGGACAAGTTTAGGAGGAAAAAGATGTCTTTTCTCTAACTTAATCTGATAATAAACAAATTAGTCAGTATACTTTGCACAAAATTTAGATCTTATATATGTTGAGATGACAAGTCAATAAATTTTAAAAACTCCCTCCTGTAATTACTTAAACGGGACATATCAAATGGCTTCTCGATAGCTTGGATGCAATTGATTTCATTGATTAAATTAAACTTACACAAAAAAGGCTTGACAACGCGAACCAGCACATGACGGAGATGATATGACGCTTTGCCACTGGCACTACAAAGCACTTTGTCTCTCTAGATGGCACGTTTATCCTTTATATATATTCTGTATATATATACTTACACATATATAGAGTTTACGGTAAAGCTTGCGAGTAGTGTGACACCCTGATGGGTCTTAATAGAGCCGCCCCTGGCTCGCACTAAAGCTGTACACAAGTTCCATTATGAGTGACAGATTATTTTGACATTAAAAACTCAAATTTCGTCACAAAATATCTTTTCAGAATCATTTTTAAATTATACAAAGATAAAATTAGCGTCGCATCGCTAAATAAAATTGTATTAACTACAAAATTTATTTTTTGTCCCCACTAGGACGAACCCATTTGTCATAAGGGAGTATCAAAATTTGTAGCTGATAGTGTATTTCGTCACTAAAAAGACTATTTATATCAATAAAAAAATTTGTCACTGATTTTTTACTTCAATTAGTGACAACATCATTTGGTACTAAAGTTCAGGGCCGGCTCTACCTATTGTGAAAATAGGCAACCGCCTTAGGCCCCCAAATTTGAGGGCCTCATTTTTTTTTTTAGCAATAATAAATTATATACTTTTTATGAAAAAGTAAAGAACAATTAGAAGTTTGATTTATATTTAAACTTTAAAATATTATGTCTCAATAAAATTAAATGCATTAGTTAGATCGATGGAAAAAGAATTACTAGAAGAAATCACTATAAAAAAAAATATTAACAACTTTGCATCTCAAAAATTTAAAATATAGACTTAAACAAAATATTTTTATTTTTCTTAAAAATTTAATAAAAAAATATATTTATTTTTCTTAAAAGTATAAGGCCTTCATTTGATTTTCATCTTAGGCCACCAAAGTGCTTGAGTCGCCCCTGCTAAAGTTATAAATGTTTCATAGTTAAACAAAAGTAACTTGTCACTAAAGACGATCTTTTATATATAAAAATATATTTTGTACCCATATGTTCAAAGTAGTTACAATTTTGCTTTTACAAAAATGGCTTACAATTTTGTAGTGAAAATGATTATTTTTTTGTCACGAAAAGTATTAGTTTAGTGACCCACCAAAATTGTCACTATAAATTGATGTGATTACTGGCAATAACAATTGTAATAGAATACAAATATAATTCGTAATTAAAGAATAAATATATTATTGATCAGAAGACAATTCTAAGACAACTATATTTTGTCACAAACGTAGCCAATTTATGACTGTAACTATAAATAAAATATAATTTAGTCACTGCATCCTTCTCCTATCTTGTAAGCTCCTCCACTTATTTGGAGCAAAAGAAAATTTTGATTATTCTCAACTCTATAACTTTGTTGATAGAATTTCCTTAACAGACCTCCCTTATCATTTTTTTTCCACAGACCTGGTTATTTTAGTAGACCATCTCTCAGCTTTCCACGAACTTTCATGATTCCAACTAAATTTGCATCTTTAAAAAAAAACATATCTAAAATGCAAAAAAATAGTAGTGTGTACACTTATAATTGTCCGAGTTTATAATGTGAACACTTTTACTTAAATCTAAACTTTTAAATTCAATACATCACAATATTTTAAACCCCTCTCTCCGTGAGGGGTTTAAGAAACTTCATTGTGAACAAATTGAAGTCGTGTTTTTAATAAACTTCCCATTCAAGTTTTCTTCTTATTTATATTTTAGCCTATTTAAAGAAGAGATAAGGCACAAGTATTCCCAAACTATAAGTTGCTACGACGTATTTAAACTTTACGAGGTCCTATTACTCCCAAAACTCTTTTATTTTATTTTGCTTACTAATCAAATATTAAAAAATAAGTAAGAAGCCAACTTATTTTCCAAGAAAACGTTCTCCATACATGATCAAAACTTTCCCTAATTTGGATGAGAAGTTCCATTTTGACTGTATATTCTTATATACTAATCCATTAGAAGGATTAGACCAAGAAAACTATATGCTATATAAAGGACACGAGAATCCTAAAAAATGAAGAATAAAAAACAAAAAGAACATATGGCTTCTTCTTCTACAGTACTAAACATTCCAATCCTTGTCCTATTTTTTTGTTCATCACTAATTGAGACATGGACTATAAACATCTACGATAAGATCTCCTCCGCAAACTGTAACTTAAATGATTTTCAATATACACCAAGAACACTAACACAAGGCACGGATGAAAGTTTTACAGGTGGTAATTATGTATTGACATGCTTTGTGGAATGACTACCAGTCCGTTTGCATGTAATTTTGGTAGTCATGTTCTGTTTGATTACCAAAAAGATAAAGAGTAGATGTAGAAACAAAGTGCGCGAATGGGTGGTTAATGAGGATGGAGTAGTCACTTGTTGCCTTGCTGAATAATATTTGGTTGTTTCTCCTTCGATATATTTTTTGAGTTTATAGATCTCAAAATATATTAAAATGTGTTTTAAAAGATAGGACATTTTTAAAATTGATCAAAGAAGTAAAGTCACAAAAAGTTTTGCGACACTAATATTGTAGTTTATCATTTTATTGCAAGTTATTTTATTATGTCTTTCAAGATTTTAGATTTTTAATCTGATGGTTAAAAAACAATTCTACTATCAAGATGTTGGGTAACTTAGAAACTATTGTGAATTATGACTAATATTTGTGTTCCAACATTCACAATTGTTCGAAAAATATTACAATATTAATACTGAACGTTTTTTTTTTTTTTTTTTTTTAAAAATTCAATAACTTGCCAAATCAAATCAAACTCTATTTTTCAATACTACTTCTAATTCCCCGATTCAAAAGGAATATAGAAAAATAGGAAGAAAAAATAGAAAAGATTATTGTTTCACACTTTTCGTAGTGGCTTTTGAAATCCTTTTTCTTGAATATAAGAAATATTGTAGAATTTACTTATATTATATCCGATCCTCTCTCAATTGACTTGTGAAATTATATGTGGTAGAAAATTTCAATTTTTCTAGAATACATAGAGTATGAGCAATCGTCGTGTATAGATGGAGAGAGTATTCTCAATCAAAAATACACATTCAAAAGCTCTTCGCAAAATTAGAGAAAACTAAAAACCTGAGTATCTGGCAAACACTTCATCCGAAGAATCTTCTCATGTTCTCAAATATTAAATCAAATAAATTAAAATAATACAATTATATATGATATCAAGTGTCAACTTCTAAAATTAGGTTTTATTATCCTAACTTTCGAACATATTTTTAAAAAATTGACATTTTAATAAATTTTTTACCTCATAATAGTACATTACCTTTAATTATTTACAAGAATTCGAATATATCAACTATAAAATATAAATCGAGTTACTCAGTATGGATATTTTTAGAAGTATAAGACGTCTTATTAGATATTCGCTTTACGCGCCATTGTTGTTGAGTCGCCCTCCAAAGATGAAGTCTCTCTCAAGGTTAAACTTCTGAGATGAGTGTCTGTTGGAACCGTTCAACAAAATGTGTTTATGCCTTATCTTTATAGGTGATGATGATATCAAGTTGATGGTAGAAAAAAATTGGCAGCCCGTTTGGATAGAATTAAAAAAATAGCTTTTTAGCTTAAGTGATTAAAAACTTAAAATAAGTGCTTATAAATTAAGCAGATAAGTTTTTGAATAGAAGTGTTGAAACTGAAAAAAAAAATTGTTGATGTGTTCGGTAAACAAGTGATGTTAAACATTTTTGGTTGTTAAAATGACTTAAATATCCTTAAAGTTGTTAGTATCATAAATAAGGTGGATTATTTATAATTTTTAATTCTAAAATAAATTTTTTGAACAAATCTCCGATGTAATGATGTATTCGATGAAAACAAAGAAGAGAGACGAAGAGAAAACTAGAGGGAAGAGATGAAGCGAAGCGGCAAGAGAAAAAGAAAAAAAATTATTATATATTTAAGGGCTACAAGTTTAGGATATTACTGAAATTGGAGGAAAATATAAGGGATAAAAAGGTAAAGGTTTTGGTCAAATCTAAATAAATTTTAATTTAAAAATCAAAAAGCTGGGGTACCTAACTTCTCACTTTTTGATTCTTTTAATCAGTTTTTAGCTTTTTAAAAATA